>NC_056746.1:759587379-759877379 GCF_019279795.1 Protopterus annectens
ATGCTTTGACAGAAAACCCCTTTTGTATGAGATATGGACCACAAATATGTGGGCAAACATCTGGACATTCTACAATAAGTTGTACAGTGGAGTGTTACAGCCTACAGAGTTTAAAACGGTGCATCTAAGGTGGATGACATCAACATGCCCTGTGACGTAATGCCATGGGAAGGGGGTCAACAGGCAAAACAGTATAACCAACCTTTGCATGGATTATGTATCACACACACACACACACACACACACACACACACACACACACACACACACACACACACACACACACACACACACACACACACACACACACACAGTTGTCAGTACTGAGATTAGAACCTCTACCTATCTAGTTGTATGTGTTATAGTGCTATGCACTTATCGCATGCACCACATGCATTATGCATTATGCATTTAGAGAGTGTCTCCCACTTCTGTTGGGGTGGATGACATCAGTAACTGCTGACAGATAGTCCACTATTGTGGAGGATACTGGTATCAGGGTCATTAAATGGGTGACCATTACACAGACATAGGCCTATTTGGTGTGTGTATACAGGTTGACAGACAAGATCAGACAGGAATCCCTGTGGACTATGATATTTGCAGATGACATTGTGATCTGTAGTGAGAGTAGGGAACAGGTGGTGGAGATCCTGGAGGGATGGAGATATGCTGTAGAGAGAAGAGGAATGAAGGTCAGCAGGACTAAGACAGAATATATTATGTGTGAATGAGAGGGAGGATAGAGGAATGGTGAGGATACAAGGAGTAGAGGTGGCGAAGGTGGATGAGTTTAAATACTTGAGGTCAATAGTTCAGAGTAATGCTGAGTGTGGAAGAGAGGTCAGGAGTGATTTGTGACAGACGAGTACCAATAAGAGTGAAAGGGAAGGTCTGCAAGAGGGTAGTGAGACCAGCTATGTTATATGGGTTGGAGACAGTGGCACTGACAAAAAGGCAGGAGTTAGAGCTGGATGTGGCAGAGTTAAAGATGTTAAGATTTGCACTAGATGTGACGAGGGTGGACAGGATTAGGAATAAGTATATTAGATGGTCAGCCCCGGTTGGAAGGTTTGGAGACAAAGCCAGAGAGGCAAGATTACATTGGTTTTTTACATGTGCTGAGGAGGGATGCTGAGTATATTGGGAAAAAGATGCTAAGGATGAAGCTACCAGGTAAAGAGAAAGGCCTAAGATAAGGTTTATGGATGTGGTAAGAGAGGACATGCAGGTGGTTGGTGTGACAGAGCAAGATGCAGAGGACAGGAAGAAATGGGAAAAGGTGATCCACTGTGGCGACCCCTAAGAACAGCTGAAAGAAGACGATGATACAGATGTAAGTGTAAATGATACAGAAACACACACAAGGTGGGTGATGTGAGATTACAATTCATACATCACTACTATTACACAATGGAGCTCACCAAAGTACTTGCACATGCCACTGCTTACAATTGTTGTGCAAATTTCTCCACCAGTATATCACTCTATGGTTTTCAGGGTATCTGTCTCTCACTCTCACTCTGCCTCTTTCTTTCTCTCTGTCTGTATCTATCTCTCTCTCTCCCTCCCTGTCTCTGCCTGTCTATAGTTTATATATATGCATATGTTACCTATATATATGCATGTATATGACACTCCACAGTATACGTGCCACACTCAGATAGATGAGGGTAATCCTGTGTGACAGGGGTGGGGGGAGGCAGATAACAAGTACAAAGCTGTCAGTATACAAAGGCATACATGGACAACACAGTTATATAGTGGGACATGTGTTCAGACATGGGGTGAAATTGTCTAAGTATAGGAGCATGCCCAGTATGATCTTCAGTACTAACAGTGGGACTCCCAGACATGGGGTGAAATTACCAAAGTGTAAGAGCACACCCTGTATGATCTTCAGTAATAACATTGGTAGTCCAGTCCAGAGCTACATGTCCTCCGGTCCAGGCTTTTGTGTGCTACAGCCTGATGAACCTGTGTAAACAGTCCAGACACTCAGTGATATAGTGGCTGAGGGATCTCCTGGCTGTGTACTACCCTTATTAAGTGAGACACATCCTGGGGTGGGTACAGAGTGCATTGGACTGAGCAAAGGTTTCCATAATATGTCTGGTATATTCTACATAACACTGGGATTTCCTGGTATGTCAGTGGCAGATTGGTCTAGATTAATGTGAGGAACTGCTGACAGACATTTGTTTACTGACTCCATACAGTGCAGGGAACCTATGGTACTGCACTAATTGTTCTAGTGTGCATATTCTACATCTGTGTGGCCATTGCTTCCCTTCCCCCTTATATGTGTCTCTTGGTCCTTGTGTACTGCAGTCACAGGCTTTGTCCACACTTGCTGCAGTTATGTATTTGTAGTTAAAGTGTGACTCAGGTAGAAGTCGTAACCTCATGCACGGGGTTATGGACTTCACACCTCTGACTGTACGTGCTTAGCAGGTTGCCCATTATTATGCCCGATACATCTGCTGTGGTTCTCAGATGGTTTGTGTTGCACTTTTACTATAAGGCTACATGTTGGCTATAGCTGTCAAACTCTTACAGACACACATCTGGACAGGTACATAGATGACAGTTATACACAAGCCCAGCCATGGGGAGAAGGGTCTTAATAGTTTTGATCCAAACATAGAGAGTTGGTAGAAGTTTTTTTTGTATTGGTTTTCCTTTTCTTATGGGTATGAGGTCTGCATCTCAACTGTCTGTCATTGATGTTTTCACATCAAGCAATTTTGTTTACAGATAGTTTGCCAGGCAAATGCAAATTTATGGCAAGCACTACATATATAGGAGGCATAGGTGTGGGCATTCTGTGTATCCCTGTAATTCCAGGGGTATGGATGGTGCCCACTGACTTGTTGTCAGTACTGACACAGTAACATGGAAGCCTTTATATCCTGACAGTACACTGACCTGTCCCACCCTGCTGTTGTACTAGACACCATGTACGTTACTCAGATCTGTGTACTATCCATATGTGTGACCCCTGTCCCTCCACCATCTAGCTTTCCTGCAGTAACATAGATTTCTTCTGGACAGTCAGATTTCTTCTGGACAGTCAGTATAACTCCTACTGTAGGTGTAGCTGACATGCAGATTTGTTGCCAGGGTCAGTCTGGAACCATGGACCCTGACAACCACAGTCCTATAGTTAGACCAGTAGGTCACAACAGCCACTGGTAAGTGCTGTGTGTTTTCTGACACTATTAACCACAATTGTACAGAGCACATTGGCCCCTGTATATTGTATAACTGGAACAAGGAATCAAGTTGATTGTGACAGGCCTGAGAATGTGTGGTCTGCTGCTTTTACCTTACAAACATACATGTTACTGTAGTTCTATGTTAACACAGGTGTGTTGGAGGGCATACTGCTCAACTGTACAAATCTTCATTGACTGTCCAGATGTTTGGCTCATATTTTGGTTACATTCTTCATTACACATGTGGTTGTGGGCCAGATATTAGTGAAATCATTTAACACTGAAGTTAGAAAGTTATGACAGCCATTTGAGTTTCAGATTTCTTGCCCACACTACAGAGAAGTCATGCTACTGCAACAGCTGTTATTGCATCAACTTTTGATGGTTGTAAGAGCAATCTTTATGGCATGTGCCTATTTATGAGCCTTTGCCACACATTTCTTGATGGCTTTGTACAGCTTTCCTGCTGTTGGAGGTTCAACCTCTGTATGGGACTCCAACATTGACATCCATGCATTTGTCCTATGACCCCACTGTTTGAAAGGCCCTCACATAGTGCAGGGTATTTTGCTGGCACAGGGCCTACTGCATATTGTATGGTGGGTAGAACCTGGCAGGGTGTGCCTGTTGTCCCACATAGCTATCCATTGTTTGCTGCTGTCCCAGTAACACACTCCATTCCCATGCATACATGCAGCAATGCCATACATATGCTACCACAGTGTACTACACCATTCATTTATTGTTAAAAAGGGTGACTTATATTGTGGCAGCAGCAGTTGTGAGGACAGAGCTTCAGGGCTGACTCTGTCAGACGAACACAGTACAAAGTCTATACATGGTAAGGTATAGGTAGTACAATGTGTGTGGCATCCTTTTTACTGTGTGTACAAGTCAGAAAGAGGTGTCAGTCCCTGGGTCTCTAGTGTGTCAGTGTCTGTACTATGCATTGCCTCTTTGACAAGGCCAGGGCATACTGAGCATGCTTATGTTTGACTACAGGGACAGGCTGAGGGGGGGGGGGTTCCTTCTCCGAGTCCCCCTGTGCCTGTGGTGACTTTAGCACTGGTGGGGGGCTGTGTGTCATTTCCCTGTGAGGTTCCTGTCACATCTGTTTTCACAGGATCATATTGTGTAGCATGGCATACTATAAATATGGGTGCACATGTGGCTGGGGAGTACTGCAGAGCTCCACCTGATATATCAAGGCAGCGTAACCATGACTTGAGCATCCCAATCACATGTTCTACTATGTTCCTAGTGTGTACGTGTGCTTCATTATGGCATTCTTCAGTGTGTGTGTGTGTGTGTGTGTGTATGTGCATTTCTGATTGGTGTCATCATCCACGGTTCCAGTGCATAGCCAGCATCCCCCATTAGATGGCCATATGGGATGTCCCCCCTTGGCAAATGCCTGGTACAGCTGTGAGGTATGTCAGATGTGGGAGTCATGATAACTGCCAGGGCTGCCAGCACACACATTGATGCTAATGCCCTAGGCATTGCACATGACCTGGCAGTTGATGGCATGATAGCCCTTGTGGTTGATGTAGACTCTACTCTCTTCAGTGGGTGATGCTTTGATGTGGACAAGGGTGCAGTCTATGGCAACCAGTAATTATGGGTAGTTTACTACATTGTGGAAGAGTTGCATATTGCTGGTCCTCTCCTCAGGGGTGCTGGGTAAATATATGTGCTCACTGGCATGTCTTATCATGACATCCAAGAACTGGTGGAATACCCTGGATGAAGATGCCTGTGAAACCCATATGATGTCCACAGTAGGTGTTTGGAAAGTACCTGTAGCTAGTATTCTTAACACTACACATACCTTTGTTTCCACTGGGATGGATTCCCCTCTGTTGGCTCTGGGTCTGAGGTGAGGCCGTCAGAGCTTGGTAAGTTGCTGAAGTTTGTCCCTGTCCACCCTGTAGTGCTCTGCTATCTCCATCTCTTGTAGCCCCTGAAAGCTTACCCTGGATCTGAACACTCTTCAACTCCTCAGTCTGGGTCAATTGTCTGCATCATCATCATCACCATGCTCAGACTGTACCACATAGAGATGTAGCAAAGCAGCAGCAGCCTCTATCATTTTGTCAGTTAAAATTCCTAAATGTGTACACCAATAGTGCTGATTATGTGGGAAAATCAGATTGAGGGGTTTGCGTACTTTATAATGGTGTGCTGCAGATGCTGCCTGTGTGATTGGCTGACTATGATACATTCCACCTGCCAGATACATTATTGAGGGGTTTGAATGGGCCACTGTGAGTGGCAGAGGCCTTATTAGTCATGTATAGTTGATTGCCTTTTGTCTGCTATTTCCTTTTTTTCCTCATTTCCTCCAGTTTTAAGGCTTTAAAACTGTTGCAGCTAGTGGGAACATTGCTGAGTAGAAAGGGCCCTCCCCTGGACACAAACACGCTCAGCATTTCTGAAACCAGCTAAGCATAGCTAAGCAGCCTCAGACACACCCCCTTTCTTAGCTGTGCATAGCTGGTTTCAGAAATGCTGAGCGGTGCTTAGAGGTGTACAAATCTGCTTAGCTGGGCTGAATGCTGCTTAGAATTAAACTCTAAGCAATGCTCAAACCAACTGCTCAGCATTGCTCACTTTTCATATAGCTCAATGTACTAATTGGACATTAATTACTCATTACTGACATATTATTAAGTGTATATGTTTTACATTATATGACGTTCCCCCTATGTGCTTTGATTACATTACCTTGGGTTGTGACTGTACTGTATGGGACACTTGTGTTTACATGGATGAGTTCACATCATATAGCCACTGACACTGGAAATTTGGACCAGCTACACTACCCTGGTTAACAAATATCAATTACTACATCACTGCATAAAATAAAATTATTTAACAATGCTTTCCCATATAAAAGCTGTATAGCCTGTTTTGCTATTTGAACCATGAATTATTGCATGCAAAGACAGAACTCTAACCACTAAGCTAAAGGTGTTGGCCAAAATTTCAGCTATTCTTTTCTATATAGCACTTTCATGATACAAATACAGTTTGTAAGAGCAATATTTAAAAAGTATCCCTATTTCTGGCCTTTTGCCCCACTTTTACTATTGCTTTTGTCCGGACTTGTAAACTCCAATGTGTTTACACCAAATGTGACATACCCCCTTTTCATGTCAGCTGCCTTTTCTGCCTACACCACTGCATTATAGCACCTACATAGTTAGGTATCTGCAGACAAGGTGGCCCATTTTGCTAGTCAGTAAACTTAGCTAATTTGCATACACCTCATAACCTGTACCCTAGTTACAGCACTGCACAAGAGCTTGTGTCCTTAGCAATCACTGTTACCTGCCATTGTTTGAGTCTGCATGCTGGCCAGTATAATGGAGAATTTACTTTTAGCTTAAATAACCCCCTTTTAGTATTTTAATTTTATATTTTGTCAGATCCCATGCTTGGGCACCGATGCACTCCACTTGCACATAGCATATGTGCATGTAAAATTAACCCTTGATTTTTTATATTTTGCATCAGTTTTACATACCAATGGCTATAATTTTGGCCATTGGCATGCCTGATGCAACTAATACATGCTTTACGTTGAGTTGTCATAACCCCCCCCCTTTTTTTTGCACTGTTGTACATGGACAGATGCCACATACATTTGTTATGCAGACACGGCTCCTAAACAGATGCCTGTCTGCTTCCCGGATCAGTAAATCACCTTATTTGCATGGTTTTCATCAGCAAATAAGTTGATTTACATCCCGCGATCACATCCATGGTTGAACAGTGCTGGGAGGCTTGTGCACGCCCCCAGCACTGTTTCCTGGATTGCAAAGGCAATGAACTCCATGTACAAGCCATGGCACTATGCTTACATGGAGATTAGCTCTGGGTAAACTTTACTGAATTTCCCCCTATATTTTTTTTTTATGAATAAAGATGTAATAAAAATAAGAAATCACTATTAGTAAAGATTGCACTGATGTATTACATTATGAATTAGTTCATTGCCTCCATTTCTTGTTTGCATCTTTACTTTCCCTCTCTCTTTTACCTTACTTTAATTATGCATTATTTTTCTCTCTCATTTATGTTAATTTTCCATAGTTCTAAAATCCCTAGACATAGCCCAACCATGTTCCACCCAGGTAAGAGAATGTTTGTTCACTCTCTGCTCATCCAGTGACATCCTTACATGATCCTTACATGATCAGGGTGGTTGCACTGGTCCTAGAGGCACCCTGACGCAGCACAGCCTGGCAAGCCAGATAGACTATGGGCTTTGGGACTTGGTTAAAGATGTGTTACATCAGGTAGGATAGTCCTGGCTGCACTTTATAGTTTCAAGACTTGTTGCTCCGGTTGGCATTGAGCACTGCACTGTCACAGGCCTCCACCCCCTCCAACTTGGAGTACTCGACTACAGACAACATTGGCTAGTAGAAACGTTTGAGGTCCTGTGGACCAGGTGTGCTCCTATAATGAATTCTTCTTCATCTCACTCCTTCGCCATCTCACCTACATCCTAGCCAATGTACCCTCTTACATAAAAAAAAAGAAAGAAAAATAAGGGAGGTGTCTATCCTCCACAAAAAATATAGTAACCCTCCTCTTCTGCATCTTCCAGCAGAAGCCTCTTGTTGGAGTCCATCTGTGTTTTCCTAGTTATTATGTTTTATTGTCATTGCGATCTTCTTCCCTTTCGACTCTTAAGGAACCAATTAGGGTGTCCATATAATGATGGCCCAGTAGAAAACATTCTCTATTTAGTTTTGCCATTGTGTTTTGCCTTACATTTTTTCTTGCATGAAAAATATCCTGAGGCAGATGAAGGTAAACATGAATTTTATACTGCACCAGTATAATCCTTGGACTGCTGATAGCATTCTTCCAAACATAAGTTAAGGCTAATTGACTTTTTCACTTGTTGATCAGAGAAACGTCTAATATAACCTTACGTAAAAAAGACTACACAACAGAAATGTTCTCATTCCATTGATCTGAGATAATTAAGAAAAAATGTAAATTGTTATTCACTGACCTTAATTCCAGGCTTATACATTTCTCTAGAAGATTTCATCTTCAAGAAGCTGACTTTTTTATGCATCTCATACTGGGTGAAATTTATTGCTTTAAAGTTTATTTATGTATTTATTGTTTATTTATTCCATTTGTTGAGTGAGATGATCAAAATAGGCAAAATGCACATTTTCAATGGTGAGCCACGGAGAAACATTCCAGGGATACAAGTATTAAAAAGCAAAACTATGTAGCTTTATAGACATAATATCAAAACATACAATGTATATGCTAAGGTGTCTTGTTTTTGTTGTGTTACTTTGGGCAAGTTGTCAAAGTTGCTGTAACATCTTTTGCTTGTTTTCCCACAGATTTCAAATATCAGAAACTGCAAGCTAAAAAGCTTAATATTTTTGGTAATGTAATCCATACTGGTTATCGTAGCTTAGGACAAGAAATGAATAAATAAAAATGAGGACACAACAGGTTAACTTAATAACAGATAAGAGGCCAACAGGAAAACAATAAAATAAATTTTCAGTGCTTCCCATAGCTTACAAGGCAAGGCAAGGTTAAATTCTGGGATCCTGTTCCAGTAAATACATACATACATGCATACATACATACATGCATACATACATACATACATGCATACAATTATTTCAAACCTGAGCAATCATGCCCTTCTAGCTAACCACCATACCAAAACAGTTGTACCCGCAATAAGTATCCAGACTGTTCTTAAAGATATCTAAACTAGTGTTTGCTTTAATGTAATCTGATAGTATATTCCATGCATCATCTACTCTCTCAGTGAGCCAATTAGTACACCTCTCATTATTACAGAATCTTTTACATAGGTTGCCTGATGATTGTGTACTTCTTTTGATAACCTGAAACATTCTAAATGCCCTATATAACTGAATAGGCTCTCTTAAATACCTGTATTAGACAAAGTACAAGTTCAAGTTCAAATATTTCTGTCTTTCATAACTTAAATGTTCACATTCATGAATACCACTGGTATATTTCCACTGTATTCTTTCCAGTTTACTCATGCTTGTTTTCTTCTAGGATTTCGATATATAATTATTTCATACTCAAGTTTGGGTCTAATATGACTAACAATCAATGGCTTCATTATTTCTGATTTCCTAGACTTTATAAATCTTTTTATACAACCTATAGTTTCTATAACTATCATTAACCAATTGATTGATATGATTAGAAATATGACAAAGCTGGATCCACCCATATACCCAGGTCCTCAAATGAATCTACAGTTTCAATCACTGTGTGCTATATTAAATATTCACCTTTCAGTTTATGTCTACCAAATCTCATATGCTTAGTTTTTCATTTATGTATCAGCATATTATTCTCCTGTGCCCAAATGATCAATGCAGTCAAGTCATTTTGCAGACATGCCCTGTCTGTAACATGTAATCAGTTTATCCATTTTCAAGTCATCTGTATACAGACTGTTGAACAGCTCAGATGAAAAAGATAGATCTGAAAATACAATCTTAACAAGTATGGTCCTAGGATAGAGCCCTGTAGGACACCCTGACTGTAACCTCAAGTCGCATCCGTTCAATTGCTGTACGATACTTGCCATATCCTATTTGTAAGTCATGCAGCTATCCATCTTATCGAGATTACATCAATATCTAGTTGTTCTAATTTATTGATCAGTGTTTTGTGCATGACCCTATCAAATGCTGAAATTAAATGTATATAAATTACATCACAGCACAATTTTTCATTCATAGCTGTTATTATATTGTTATAGAACATCATGCTACAGGTGGTAATAGATCTATTTTCAACATATGCATTCTGATATATGGTTTCAAGTCCCATCCCACCCTTTCCAGTTCTGACAATAATTTATCCAAAATAACCTTCTCCATTATTTATCTACAACATGAAATTAAACTTATGGGTCTGTGTGACTCTGTTTTTGTCATACTCCCCTTACCCTTAAAGACAGGTTTTACAAATGCATGTTTCCAATCTTGAGGAATCTCCCCATATTTAAATAACAGATGTAATGGTACTCTGAGAGAAACTGATCATTTTTTGAATTTTACCTTCCATCATAGAGAGTCATTGACTATTTAAGTACTACTCAGGATGCTGTCTCTTAGTAGCTTAACCCGTTATTGGCTTCCTAAAATCTTTGGCTTTTTATCTGAAGGAAGCAGAATAGCAATGTATTTATTTTTATTTGAACATATTTTTTGTGATATCATAATTCATAGATAAAAGACACTAAAAAGTACATCAGGTTTATATATTACAGTTCTGATTCTCAATTAATGGAGCAGATAGATAATTTAATATAGATGCCTACAGCATCGACAATGTCATCCTTATTGAACAGAATGCCACAAACAATTGTTTTTGTGTGTGTTCAGATGCAATACAGTGCAATATTAATACTAATGCAAAATCCATACACCTTATAGTGACATAAAGTCAGAAATATAGTTTTTCCAGAAGAAAAATATGCTTCTCTCTGAAGATTTCAGAGATGTGAGAGCATACAGAGGTACTCATATGGGGAAAGTAAACTGAATCCTTTTCACAGCCATCAATAGAGCTTCCTGGCCATTTAAATGCTGATATAAGCTGTTGAGCATGCTGTGAAAGGGTGGCTTACCTTTGGAAGTATTCCCAGGGTTATCCAAGTGTGTAAAATTCAGGTATTCCACCCATCAGAGAGCTAGTAGGTACAAGAAGGAACTTTAAGTCGAATCATACTGCAGGACAGACATGGCAAATGACAATGCAGTTTCTCACATACCATCATTAGTGGAATATATTTCATAATTTAAGAACACTCTAACTCATTTAATGGACCTTATTATTCACTGCAGTTGACCCTCAACCAATCGACTGGATTACTGAGAAGCACAAAGCCCAGCTCTATACAATTCAGCAAACCCTTCCACTGAACCAAAACAAACTGCTTGAGCACAGAAATTTCAGGTCACTTGCTAGCTATTCAAAAACTACAATGTGCCACTCATTTATTAGAAGACAATGCAAATTATATTAAAAACCATGACAGATGTAACAATGTGAGAGTCATAGGCTTGCTAGAACACTGTAAGGAGGATGATGCAGTGAGCTTTGCACAATGTGAAGTCAAAATATGTACCCAACTCAGGTCAGATAACTTATTTAGGTATAATACTATCTAAAGATATTAAATCTATTATATATAATAACTATAATACCTGTTTTCTTAATATACAAAATCTTTTTAATACCTGGAATAATATGTTTTTTACTATGGAGGAGAGACTTACAATTATTAAAATGATAATATTCCCCAAGATTTTATACTTAATACAATCAATAATACTTTCACCTACAAAAATAACTATCAAGAAACTGAATACACTAATGTTAAATTTCTTATGGGCACCTAATAGACCTAGGATTGCATTAAAGAAACATACTAATAGCTGGTCTCAAGGGGTATTTCTTTTCCAGACTTTAATTTATATATTATCTCTTCTATTATAAAAGTTATTACTTTATTAATAGATCGGTCATATGTCGCAAAATGGAAAGATTATTGGGAGCTAATTAGTATGCACTTCATGAAAATCTCCTTAACACATAAAAATATGATTATAAATAACTCCATGTTGTGGTTGCTAAAGGAATTTTGTACTTCACCTATTACACCTAAGCATATGGTCTGTTACCCATTAAATATTATTATTAGTTATCGTAACTTTATATTCATGCACCCTAAGTATAGGGAATGGAATTTTATTGTATTCCTATAATTTATACTCAGAGTATGCTTATGTCATCTACTTCTGAAGGAGCTCATTTAGCTATAGATAATAATCTAAAGTACTGGTATCAGCTGATATCTGATAATAAAGTTAAAAATCTAGATTTCTTAAAACAAGAATTTGATCTAAGAGAAACTTGCTGGTTAGAGGTTCAGATCTTTAGACAACATCTCATTGATAGAATAGATCTAATGTCTATAACAGTTAAAGAATCTATTCCAAAACTGATTGATTACTTGATAATAAATTTACAGCATAAAGTTTCTGATAAAGGTAAACTTTCATATATACATAAAATTATCAGACAAGAAACTTTTTACAATGTAGATTCATACTGGAATTATTTCACCTCTATTAATGGGGACCCACCAACTCAACAAGATAAACAATATATATTGGAATCTGCTTATAGAACTACATCTTCCATTGTCTGGAGACTTTATACATGGAAATTTTACATAGATCTTTTATACACCTTTGATGATGAATAAAATTAATAATAAAGATAATCTATGTAAGAGATGTAATGTAGAAATTAATGCTGACTGGGCTCATATGTTTTATGACTGTATGAAGTTGAAAGAATACTGGAAGTCAATTAATGAATTTTTGCAGGCTCTTTTTACAGATAATTTCATTATTTCTAAGTCTCTTATATTATTCAACACACCTGTACCTCAATGTGTTAAAAAGATTAAGCTTCCCTTGTTATGGTCTATCCTAGCAGTGGCTAGGAAAATAATAACTAGAAATTGGATTTCAGATACACCTCCTTCGTTCAATGAATTTAAAAATGTTATGAATATAATGTGTCATATGGAAATAAGCACAATTAGAATGAAAACAACTAGAAAAACATCACATTTTATTGTATGTGATAATTTACAAAATTTGTTAAAAAAATTCTAATTTCAATAGCACAGTATTTTAGTTTAATTAATTGATCTGATTGTAGTGGATGTCTTTGTAAATACTTTAGTTGTTTTGTTGAATATTATAATAATACCTATTTTGTTCCTGGGCATTACCTAGGTACTAATAGTCGACAGGACACATAGAATAAATCATACAAATAAGATAAGCAATATGTATGTCTAGGCAAGTCTACTTTTGTTTATCAAAAGCTAGTTCTTTCGAAAAACAAAAGTATGATCCCAATTAGCAAAAGTGCACTTAAACGAAAGTGCACTTTTGCGAATACTAGTTCACCAAACCGGTAAAATAAAAAAAAAATAAAATAAAACACTGCAAAGGCAGTTTTGCAGGGGAGGCAAGCCCCCCAGTACCCCCATGTGGGGGCTGCACCCTCCACACCCCACCACTTTATATATACTAATTCTGAGATCGCACTACAGTGGAGAAATAGGTATATTCCCTTAACCCCACTGTAGCGTGCTTCCATCCTGCAGTGTTTCTGTTTTTTTTTATATTGCTGGTTTGGTGAACTAGAATTTGCGAAAGTGCACTTTCGTTTAAGTGCACTTTCGCGTAAATAAGGTTGGATTTTTGTTTGTCAAAAGGTTGAGCTTCTGACAAATGAAAGTAGACTCATCTAGGTGGGTCTATTTTTGTTTATCAAAAGTTCGTTCTTTCAAAAAACAAAAGTACGATCCCATTTACGTGAAAGTTCACTTTCGTGAATACCAGTTCTCTGAACCGGTAAAATAAAAAAAAAAAATAAACACTGCAAAGGCAGTTTTGCAGGGGGGGGGGGCAAGCTGTGCCCCCAAACCCCAAGCTACTTTATATATACTAACTCGAAGATCGCACTACAGTGGGCAAAGTGGTATATTCCCTTTTCCCCACTGTAGTGTGTTTCCATCCTGCAGTGTTTCTTTTTTTTTTAATATTGCTGGTTCGGTGAACTGGTATTTGCAAAAGTGCACTTTTGTTTAAGTGCACTTTCGCGTAAATGGGGTCGGACTTTTGTTTGTCAAAAGAATGAGCTTTTGACAAATGAAAGTAGACCCATCTAGACACATCATTCTCCATCTACTGGACTACAATGTTAAAGAGAAACTAATTTGTAAAGCTAGAGAACTGGGTCAAAATGTTATATTTGCTGGCCACAATGTAATTTTGATGCCGGGCTATAGCGCAGCTCTATACTTAAAACTAAAAGAATTGTTACCCTTTCTCAGGCCATATAGAGCTTAAGTTTTAGATCCAGTTATGTTTTCTGGCACAAATTTATTTAACGAAAGGGGATTTGACATATTTGCTAGGATCACCAATGGAAGTGGCATTTTTGAGTGGTCAGGGCTCAGTGCAAGGACTGTCCTAAACAGTGGTGACCAAGGCAAACACCATATGCAGTGGCAAGATAGGGAATGGCCAGCCCTATCATATAAAGACAAAATGAAACAAAAATCACCACAATTCAAAAAGGACAAAAAGTGCGGATCTACTGTGAGTATGGCCCCTCCCAGGAATAGTGTGCATAATTTGACAAGGCAGGGACATTTCCGGTCAGCATTTCCTACACCAAACAGGCTTGATGCTTTATCCATGGATAAACATGAGGAAAGAGAGATGGGTTTGTGACAGATTTAGAGATGGAAGAAATCAAATCTCTTGAGTTGAGCTGAATAGACTCTGGAGCAGACTCTGCTATCCAGCCAAGTAATCAAATGTGACTGTTTTCTTTTTGGTTCAACAGAGTAATGTGTGTTGGTAAGCAGAGTTGTTGCAGCCCTTAGCAATGTGGGCACAATGCTGGACTCTTGTTTTTAGCTACTCTGAAGAGAAGTTCTTAAGGTGCTGGTTTTATACTCCAAAGGCTTTGAGTTTAAGCCTTGGGGACTGGCATAATGATTAAGTTGTTTTGCAATACAGACACAAGGTACAGGGTTCGATTCTTACATTTGAGGGAAATTGGTTAGCCATAAAATGGCCTGCAAGGGCAGCTAACGTAATACTCACCTATGAAACTATTTAGTGGGCCTGACATATACACTTTGATACCTACATAGATTCTGTTGCAAATATGCATAAATCTATTGTTGTTTTCATTTTTTCTGTACTGTGGGATGGGTATGATTGTTTGGTAATATTTTCAATGTCCCAGTGTCTTGAGTTCATGGGGATATTTCTGACGAAGAGGAAATGGAAGGCTGTTTTCGGTCTAAAGTGTAAGTAGATTGTGGGGGAGCTTTTGTTCCCCTACAAAATGACTATTGTTATGATAGTATTTACCAAATTTTATCTAGCCATTCACTATCTTCCACACCATATTATAGCAGGTGGGATTCTGTCCAGTAAAATATCTACATAGCAGAACTAAGTTATAGAGCTCCCGATGTTGACAAATGCTCAGTCTAAGCATTAGTCACTAGACTGTTTATACACCAATACTTTGTTGTAGTTTCCAGTCTGGTATTAAGACAGGGCCACTTTAATTCCTTGCTACCTAGCTCGTAAAGTAGGAGAAACTGACTAGGTTCCAACCTTGTGTTTTAGACTTTGTGTCTTCTATCAGCATAGCAGTCATGTGCTTCATGAAGACAGTCACCTATAGGGCACCAAAGCCAGGGGGTAAGAACAGCTTATAAAGTTTAAGGGAGTAATGTTTAGGTGTATCAAGTAATGCAGTTCAGTCAAAGGTAGGGCATTATTTGCTGGTGTGCACTGGGTGACATGGAACATTAAAGGAATATCACCTCCAGCCAAGGGGTCTGCCATAATAGTGAAACTTAAGGAACTAACATGCTTATGCCTCTTACAGAAAACCAAACCGAAGAAAAAATAAACAAAATCTTTTGTTTTGAATAATTATAATACCCATTCTTTTAAGTTTATAGTGTCGGAGTTAGTGAGTATGAATATGAGATTGATGGCAATAGGACTTGGTTGTGAAATTCACTCCAATGAAGGGTTTTTAGAGATAAGTGGTGGTGAGAATGATAATGTTGGTTGGCAGCAAATCTAGCAATTTTATTATATGCCAGTTCAAGCTTAGAATGAGAATACATTGTGAAAAACCTGAAGAACATGAACTGAAGTGAATTTTGAAGCTCAGGGATGAGAGATATCTGGGTCGTAATGAAAATTTTTTGAATTTTTTGTTTTGAATAATGATAATACCCATTCTTTTAAGTTTATAGTGTTGGAGTTAGTGAGTATGAATATGAGAGATGGGGACATTGTGAAAAACCTGAAGAACATGAACTTAAGTGGAATTTGAAGCTCAGGGATGAGAGATATCTGGGTCATAATGAAAATTTTTCTTTAAGACTGGTTCTTGCTTTATGTGACTTACATTATTAGTTTGATTAGGCTTTGGTGGGGTTTTTAAGTATTTAAGTGTTTTATGTGTATTTTAGGGTTGTGTTGGTCTGAAGAAGTGATTATCTGTGAAAGCGCTTACCAGTGTTGTTTATTATTTTTATTAACTACATCTGTACCTAAGCCGTGTAGATTGGATTGTTCTTTTTCTTATGTATTGTGGTTTAAAATGGAGTGGGTGAGATGAAGCTGAGGTAAGAGGAGTTGGTTGTGAAATTCACTCCAGTGAAGGGTTTTAAGAGATAAGTGGTGGTGAGAATGATAAGGTTGGTTGGCAGCAAATCTAGCAATTTTATTATATGCCAGTTCAAGCTTAGCTAAAAGATTTGTTTGGAGGCGAGTGAGGATAGGTGCTGCATGTACTATGATAGGTAGAAGGTAGGCTTGTGCCAAAAAGAGTTTGACTTTGTTTGTGAAGAATTTTTTATTTCTATAGAGTAGACCAAGTTTTTGGAGGGTTTTTTTTATTGAGTTTTGTATATGAAGATCAAATTTAAGTTGATCATCGATTATGACCCTAAGAGCTTGGTGTGGGGTTTGACCTTGATAGTTGTATTGGTTAGTGAGATAACAGTGAAGGAGGATTTGAGGTGTCGGAGAGAATTGGGGAGGAAGAGGAGCAGTTTAGTTTTGTTTGGGTTAAGAAGGAGATGGTTGCAGTTTAGCCAATTTTCAACTAAGTGTAAAGATTCTTGTGTAAGGGTGAGAAGGTGAGGTAGAGAGGTAGAGGTAGAAATTTTAGTGGAGTCATCAGCGTATTGTATTACAGAGGAGTGAGTACAAGCATGGTGGAAATTATTAGTGAAGATGTTGAATAGAAAGGGAACAAGGATGGAGCCTTTGGGAACCCTGGTAGAGACTGGAAGGAAAGGGGAGGATGCAGACATCCATTTCACAGCCTGAGATCTGTTTGAGAGATAGCATGAAAACCAGAAGAGAGTAGAGTTGGAGCAATTAAGGTTAGATAGTTTGGTCAGTGAGAGACAGTGTTAAATGCTTTAGAGAGATCAAGGAAAAGACATGAAACTAGATTATTGTGGTCATGAGATGTATATGTATAAAGGATATTAGAGCTGTGGCAGTACTGTGATTGGGACAAAAAACATGTTCGGTAGGGGTAATGAGATTTTCTTGAATCTCTAATATTGCATGGTCATCCTACTCAACAAGAGGACTGAATAATTTAATGGGGGTATGCAATTTATTTGAAGAGGCTTCCAGTGGAAATACCCTGGGATGGAGGAATACCTATCAACCACTATAATTTAGGCATAGCTCTATGATTTTGGCCCTCAAGTTCAGCCAAGCTCCTCCTAAGTTTACTAAGTTCAGCATAAAGTCAGACCTGTTTATGGATCCATACCTTAATAAATAAATAAATAAACTAAACCTACAGAAAGAATCCCTATCAGTTACTATATAAGGTTCACAGGTTCAGAGGCATTGGTGCAGGACTTCACATATTACAACAGCAGTCAGGAATGTGCCAGCAGATTGGATTACTGCTTTTTATCCAGGAACACCCTACCTTATGTTTCGGATACCAATATAGTACAAATCTCTGTGTCAAATCATTTGACGATGGTTCTACTCTACCTAAAGGAGGAAGCCAAATTACAATTGGAGGATTGATTCATTAATCCATAAAAAACTAATTCTGTTTCCAGCAGTTAAAGAGATGGTCACTAACCAGCCTAGAGAGGCCTAGTGAAAGACACATTGATGTAAGGAGGGTAGAAATCAAATCATTTGACTGTGGTTCTACTTTACCTAAGGTTGGAAGCAACATTACAATTGGAGGACTGATTCATTAATCCATAAAAGGAGATGGTTACTAACCAGCCTAGAGAGGACTGTAGTCAGATATCCAACTCTATCCAGCTGTGGAAGGAGATAAAGAGTAGTATAAAAAAAGTTATTTATTATCTCAAAAAGATGAGAATAGTGAAAGATGCATGGATGTAACGAGGATAGAATACCTTATAACTGATCTGGAAGTAGGTTTAAATGGAGGGATTGTAAGGATTGCATAAGGGAAGGTAAATTGACAGTTAAGCAAGAATTTATGGATAGAATTCTGTAGGGGTTAACATCTCCAAAATTCTTAGCTTAAAAAATGTAAAGAGAGAAAGAAGAAAACGACAATCACGGCTTTAAGAAAAAAAAAAGGAACAATGATCCAATACTGTAAAAAAATAGGTAGCTTGCAGATGAATAACAATGATATATGTCATTTAATGCTACCTGCAATGTGGGTGAGATTAAAAGGTATCTCCAAATGTCAGGCCTACTGCAAGGTTCAAGAGATGATTTAAGAAAATTGGAGAGGCTATAATAATTAGGGAGATTCTACCAGAAATCAAGAAACTTCCCACAGAGAAGACCCAGTCTTAGATGGATTTACTATAGATTTTTTAAGGTTTATAAAACAGAGTTAGTCCTTAAGTTTATAGCATTTCTAGTGAGTTTATTTATCAAGGTGCATTCGCACTGCCATCTATGCAGGTGAAAGTAATTCTGTTGCCTAAGCTTATATAATGGTTAATGTGTTTACCTCTCAGATAGAAGGTACATGATTTGATTCTCACCTTTGAAAGGGAAATTGGCTAAGCTTAAAGTGGTCCACATGGGCAGCTAGCCTAATACTTCTCCATGAATATATGTATCTATAATAGGGACCCCTATGAGCCCACTGGTTATAGGCCTATCTCTTTGCTTTAGCCAAAGGTTTAAATATTTCCAAGGTCCTTGTCACATGACTGGAGGAGGAGATCACTACCTTGATGCCATTAAATCATGAGGGATTCATTATGGGGAGAAGGAGTACTCAAAAGTTGGCCAGATTATGAGAAAATGTTCAGATGGGGCCAGAGGAAAGGCCACCCCCCTTGCTGCATTGTTGTTAGATTGAAATAAGGCCTCTGACTTGGCTCAGTGGCCCTATATATGGGAGACAATGAGGGTTATGGGAATTGCAAAATGGTTTAAACAACTGTGCAAGCTCCTATACACCCTCCCTCAGCTACTATCACCTCAAATAATATACTCTCAGAGAGATTTTTGTTGAGTAGGGATACAAGACAAGGGTGCCCCTCTCCCACCTTTTATTTATTCTGGTGGCCACAGTAGTTGACTTTGCACTCACACTTTGAAGTGTTTTTCTGATAAAGACAAGAATTAGGGATACAATCTTCTTACAAGTATACAGATGACTACCTGGTGTGGCTATCTAAACCTTCTGATTATTGTCCCACTGCTGTCAGACTAAGAAAAATTTGGAAACCTCCCAGGGATAACGGCTAGTCACAATAAATCCCTGGTAATACCCTTAATGCATGCACTAGTGTGGAATCTGAACAGATGCCAGTTTTCCTCTGCCTGTAGTGAATAAGGCAAAATGCCTGGGCATTAAGTGGTCAACAATGGTAGAAAAAGTCCTAGAACTTAACCTTAACCCACTATTTAAAAAGCTGTGGTCTCACATGAATAGATGGAACAAATTATACACCCCAATTGTGAGCAGGGTACAAATAGCTAAAACTATGATTTTGCCAGAGGTGGAAATATAATGTTAGACATCTCCCGCAAGTACCTGTCTTAATGATCTTGAAGAAGATACAATGCTTAGTCATATGCTTTCTATGGCAAAAGGGATCCAGAGTATAGGGAGAAAGAAGCTGTTTGTCTCAGAAGTAAAGGAGGTTTTAGGATTCCCTCTTTTAGACACTATGGCATTGCAATAAAGGGGAAGCCTTTAGAAGAACAAGATCATCTCCACTGCCACTCTGTTACGGAGTGTAACCAAACATTATCTGAAACCAATTATCCACAATAAGCATATAAAATAACTTTGTGATCACCTGCTGGTTAAAGTGGATGGTAAATCTATCTACTGGGATAACTGAGTGGTGGCAGGGATATATGCATAATTGACATCTGGGACAACTTCAGAAATAGTCGATTCTTGCTAATCAGAGCCTCAGAGTTCAAAGTGACTGTGGAATAGCTGAGAGGCTGACAGGACTTAAGACTAATGGTAGGAACATACCTAAGGGGGTCATTTAATAAGTCCATGTATGAACTTTTCATGAAGGAATACATCTGTTTGATTATTATTAGCATAAAATGCAAGAGATGATAGCAATAGACATAAATGATAAAGATAGGCATGAGTGTAGTTCTTTGCTATTAAACTCAAACAAATACATATCAGAACTCTTAGGCTTTACCCACTTGACTATATTTATATATATATGTGAGTGTGTGTGGCAAAAATCTCTAGAATATTTAGGTAAGATGGGAAAGGGAAAGTCAGTCCCCCAGATTTACCAAACTTCCATGCAGGACTAGTTTAATCCTGCATGGAAGTGCCTGTTTAGGAGCAGGACGGCAGTGCGCCATGCATAGTAATGAAGGCGTGATGGCTGAGCTCCTAGGCTTACACGGAGCATGTACGAGTGCAGGGGGTGTGTCTGAGAGCAGACCCCTCAGAATAAACACGCCCCTGCAATGTCGAACAGCAGAAGCTGTTAAGAAATGAGCGAGATCACTCACAGGTGTCCCATTTCCCCAACAACAGACCCCCACGTGTACAACAGCAACAGGACTTATAAAGTAAAAGATGAAACCCATCTATAGCATTTAAAATACCGATCAAAGCTAACTATAGGTGCGGGTGTACCCATTGCTTAGCTACGGTTAATGTAGCTGAAATAGCAAAAGGAGGATAAAAAGCAGGATATGTGCAAAAGAAGCAGTACAGCAATACTGTAGTGGGCAGAGCATTTGCCTCACAGGCAGTCAATCCCGGTTCGAGTCCCACTACAATACATTCCATTTGCATGTCAAATACTGTTATGATCAATATATTTAGTTGTATAACCTAATAAATAACGTATATGTGTGAACTGGAGTAGGAAGCAGTGTAATGATGACCCCATACACTTGCCAAATCCACCCCCCCCAAGAACCAGTAGACTATTACTGTCGAAAATAGATCAGTAGTAAGGATAAATAAGCACAACTAAGCAGGTGCAAGATGGGAAGCAGTGCTTACACAGAGTAAGCATTCGACAGGCTAGCCATGTGTAAGCGGATGTCACCGGACGTTAGCAGTGCTTACTGTCACCCAAACCCACTGACAACAGCGTAAAGAGCTTTAACCACTCTGTATCCAATGGGCCTCGTTCTGGCCAGCAACAAATTAAACAGTCCCTGCAAGGCCCGAACCCAGGAGCCTGCACACCATAGGCAATATTATTTACCACTAAGCCACCTCAAATATACATAACCCTGATGTTTCCACAAACATAGCATCCAGCAATACCATTCAACATTACAGGATATGTAGCTACATATTTAGATGTATGTGTGTGTGTGTATATATATATATATCTTTAACTAAATAGATAGACATACATATATATATATATATACATATATATATATATAAATATCCACATATAGATATATACATATGCAGACATCCATACACCTATATGTCATTAGATATAATTACAGCAATATATATATATATATATATATATATATATATATATATATATATATATATATATATATATATATGTGTGTGTGTGTGTGTGTGTGTGTGTATACTCAGACATATATATCTATGATATGAGACAGCAGATAAGAATGACATATACGACCACAAACACCACCAATTGGGGTGAGGGGCCCAATCAACATACGTGCAACATGTACCGTTACTCCCCCCAGCCAAACAGCTGAAACATACAAACAAATGCAAAGTAAACAATCCACTGCTCCCCATACCACAGGCAGGATACAACCAGTAGGGGAAACACCGTGGACCCACTAAGTCTAATCTAGAAACAAAGACAAGAATGTCCCTTGCGGGACAAACCAAAAATTATGGTTATTTGGATTCCCGTCAGTACACTGACTCATCAAGGCAGTATGTACTCGGACTACAAGGTTGGGAAAGCCTGATGAACCATGGGTCGAGACAACATACGAGATGGTTCCCGAGAAGTGGAGAGTGGGCAGTGTGTAGTGGTGTGGTTAGACCCGACCTGCACCCAGAGAAAGAATGAGTGCTGCAGAGGAGGAGCGGGTGGGGGGACTATGGGTGTGAAATTATGGGTCGAGGTGTGCAGGTGTTGGCTGGAGCGATTCTAATAGGACCACCTGGTGGATGTAGGCAATAGTGTGAATTGGGCAGAGCTGTCGCCTAATGTGCAGCCATTCCTGGTACAAGTCCCACTGCAGCACAGTCTATTTTACATGGCAAAGCACAGTATAACCAGATTTGTTGTTGCCAAATCCACTAAATAACACCAAAGAACACATGGCTGCAGCACCCCACTGTAGGCATGTAAGCCATTCTAATTGGCATCCCAACTTATTATTGTTGTCCTCACCCCCACCCAGGGGTGTGAGTGTCCAAATCTACCTCCAAATTCAGTGTATATGCACAGCTGTTGCTGTAGAAGAAATGGCCAGCTGTGGACCTTCCCTTCAGCCTTCCTGCACATCCCTGGCTATTCCCTGGCTATTCCTGCACAAAATCACTAGGTGGTAAAGACGTCAGTTGATGAAATGGGATGTAACTGTTACATAACAAGGCATAACTGACACCATCACAAGCACACTGACAAACAGAACAGTCTGTATGTCTGGAGGCAGTAGGCCTGCATTAACCCAATGTATGTAAGTAGTGTAAACATAGGTGACGTGTATGGTACTGTACATCCAGGTTCCCTGCATCAGCGCACCCCTGATACCCACACATTTTGTATCAGCCTAGGGCATTTATGGTGCATCGCCCCCAGACTCATTAATACAGGCCCATATACCACTGCTACATACACTTGCCTCCGGATTGCATAAGGGCACACATGTATTGTGTAGGTGAAGCCCACACTTTTATGGCCTCAGCCCCACCGTATGTGTGAGGGATACAAAAGTAGTGGACTGATGGCAGCAATGGCAGTGTGATATACTCACAGTCCACTACAGAACAACACCTGACAGCATGTCATATGTGCAAAGCTTGGTATGTAGATGGAGGACAGAGGCTGGAACACAGGCCCATATGTGGACAACTGTTGCCATACACTAAGCAAGTTGATGGTGCTACAGGATAGTCTGCAACATACTCCTTGTCAGGGAAAAAAACTCCAGCTTTACTCTGTAGCATATTGCCTACTCCGAGGTGATCTCTGCCTAAAATATAAAGCTATGTCAAACCCAGAGCTGTTGGGCATGCTACACCTAAAGAAATCCCAATCCCTCCAAGCTACATGCTCTAGGGACCTAAACCTTGTCACCATAATAAACAGGACACACTGGAGGGATATATTCCTGTCCCAGAGACTTCCTATACTCTGAAACAAGCTATCCATCTATGTCAAGCAAAGTTCTTCATTAGCACTCTTCAAGAAAAATCTTGATGAGTGGATGGGAAATAGGAAATACACCTCGGGGATCACTTCTTTGTCTCTGCCTGACAGTGGCACAGGAAAATAACTTTCTTGGGTGGCATAAACTATGGAACCTTGCTGGCTAGGCTTATGTAGGCCCTTGGGCCAATAGCCTAGTATCTACCTATGAACCTATGAACCTATTTGTCAGAGAGAAGTCTAAGATTTTTCCTGTTACCTCACCCCTATAGACCCAGGAAGTCCTTATGTCCTTTTCGGTCTATCCTGATATGAGCATCCAGGTCCTCGGTTATCATCATCAGCTCATGCTATCATGTTTATTTGGTAGGTCATGCAACTGCTGCCTGAATGCACTCTTTTCCTCTCCATCAAAACCCTGCTGTAAAGTATAGATTGAGATTATAAATATGGCCCTATCTTTACAGTGGAGTCTGATTACCATGGGTCTGTCACAAATGCTTTTGACATACATTACTGTCTTCAGATGATTATCCCTCACTGAAATTCCCACACAGTTTATAGTCTGTCCTCCCCCTGCATAGTAGACTCTGGATCTCAAGCTGTGTAACTTTACTGCACTGCCATTCAACCTTGTCTCCTGGTTATACCAGATGTCCATTCTTCTCCTTGACATCATGTCATCCACTTCCAAGCTGCATCCTGTCACTGTTGCTCTCCTTAGTTCATGGTAGGCAGGTTGATTAGTTTTCCAGTTTTCAGTCAACAAAACTATGGACATCAGCCAGTCAGTAGCTTATTAACTAAGGGCTGCAGGGTTTATGGTAGGCCCATATTAGCCAAGAGAGGCACCATGACTCCTTCAACTATTAGTATGGATCACTAGCACACATCTGAGTAATCTAGGTCCTCAACCCACTTATGACCGGCAAATACCCATGCCCATTTTCACATTAGGCAACATGAACATCTCACCTAGAAACAATTTCTGCAATGGTGAGTGGATATACCAAAGATGTCATGCAGCCTGTGATCTATATTCTCATATCTAGAGCATAGTTCATACATGTTGATGCTTAATGCATTTAGTCTACACAACTTTCAGCAACAGACATTGTCTGAAGTCTGTGCTATGGTCCACAACTCCAATCAAATTTTGGGCGAGTTTGAAGTGGAAACATCCAATATGTTTTTAGGATGTGGGAAGAACACCATAGAGACACAGGGAGAACTTGCAGGATAAAACCCTGTACCGTGTGCTTGCAAGGCAAAGTCCTTAACCATTATTGCCAACTGTGCTGTGGATCAACACATAACTATCTGTAAACTGCAGGGGTAAGATGTTCAGTAATGAGTTAGAAGACTGGAAGCAAATCAAGGGAGTATAAATTAGCTCTGGGTCAGGGGTGTGACAAAGGGAGATACTGCCAGCCCAGTTATCTGGAATTTTGTAAATAATTATATGTCATTGGTGAATATTGAAATGATTTGTGTAAGATGCTTATGTTACAACTGTATTGGAACTGTATGTTATGTGTATATCAAACTGCTGGTACAGAAGTGTGTATTGAAAAGGGTCTGTAAAGTACTGACCTTAAAAATGTAACCACAGTGTTCTACTGGAAAAGAACAGAAATGCACATACACTTTTGTAACTGTTTAAATGGATATATTTTAACAATGGAATCTGGAATACAGAAGGTTAACTTGGAAAACTTCAGAAAAATAGCTAAAATTAAACTACTTTATGGATGAGCCATAAAAAAATATGTTATCTTTCAGTTTCAGTGCAGCAGCAGACACAATGACTATGCTGAGAACTTTTCTGTATTGCCTTGGAAGTGTTTTATTGTTTTACGACTTCCAGAATTGGCAAAGATCCGAGGGAAAGCCCTTGTGTATGTATTTTTACAGGTAGATGCAAATTACTGCTAGCTTTCAGCATTTGGATTTTTATCTGGGATAGTCAGATCCTCAGATGACAAGAAATTATGTCATTCTGCAGGCTAACCCAGCAGTAATATTTGAGATATTAATTTAAGCGCTCTCAGAGAGAGGCTGACCATTCTGTATTCGGTCTTTGACCTGACATCAGGGTACAGTATAATTCTTTTAGATATAGTCAGGAATATAGCAAAGCTTAATTTAGATGTTTTTATTTATTTGTTTGAGATTGTCCTGCAATGTTGTTTTAAATATTTCCTGTGATTTTGAACTTTGATGTTTCTGTAAATATATATCTAGCATTGTCTTGTTCTTTACTTATTTATTATTAAATATATTTAAACCTTTCATTGTGGCTTGTCTGTCTAGACATATTTAAGCTCTGAGAGCACTTGCATATTTATTTGGTGATACTGTGTAGGCACTCCTAACAGCCTTGCTCTTGGTCAAACTAAAATTTGTATTTATAGTAACATTACACAGTAAGATTGGACAACCTTTATTAAGTAGCTGACAAAGAGTTGGCTGGTGGCAGTAATAACTACCTTATAGTCTGGGCAGAAGGGTGCATAGCTAGTAAACCTGTGCCAGCCTTTCCCAGGTGTGTGTGTGTGTGTGTGTGTGTGTGTGTGTGTGTGTGTGTGTGTGTGTGTGTGTGTGTGTGTGTGTGTATAAATCAAACCCCAAAGAGTGTGTATGTGTGTCAGCTACTTTGGCAGGGACACGAAGCACTAGTTGGACAGAGAGGGCCTGGAGGTCTTAGCTTGGCTACTCAGCTGAGATCTCAACTCTATAGCTCGGCTAACGGGGTGTCTTACTGGGGATCTGGAGAAAGTGGGAGAAACCAGCCCTGGATGGGCTGAGGTCTCTGTGTGCTCTTAAGGGAAATTGCATTTGATGCAGAGAGCTGCATCTGGAAATACTGTGTGTGTACCTGCCATCCTATGAATGTATGTCTCCCACTGGTGCAGTGGTGAGGACTGAAGCTCCATGATTACTGGGCCAGTGGTGGAGCATCACATTTATTGGTTGGCAGTGGTGGGATGTCCACATAATGGAATTCAGTGGTGTGGATATTGCATTGTAGCATGTAAACAGTGGTCACTAAAGAAGCTGTTTGTACCCTCACTCAGCCACAGAGTGAACATTCAGAGTTTCATATCACAACAGTTGTATTTATTTATTTGTTAGCTTAGTTGTCTGGGAGAGCAAGCAAGGATGTCAGCAGAGAAATATGGCAAGCTGACAAACAAGCAGCCAGTTGGCTGAGATGTGTCAATCCAAAGGATTGGTGTATGCCAACCTGACTAAAGCAGAAATTATTGCAGGCTTAGCCACAGCTGCATCACAGACCAGCAAACAGGAGGACAACCAGACCTGCCTTGGGGATGCACAGTTCTCAGAAAATGGGCAGTTTAACCTTTCCACAGAGGACTTACAAATCTGTCTGGAGTTAAAGTGACTTGAACTGGACGCCAAACATTTGGAAATAGAATCATCAGAAAGAACCACTTTTGAAGGACTGTCAGCCCTTTTGTTGAGGGAACAAGCCCTTAACACTTTGCCTGAGGACATGAGAATCTGGTTAGCAGACAGGGAATGTAATACTGCAGATGAGTTGGAGAAAAATGGAGACCTAAACCTAGCAAGCAGAGCATCACTGCACAGGAAAAGGATACCCAGTGCTACTCATGGGTGTAAGGGAACCCATGATGGGCAACCTAGACCACCCCAACACAGTCTGCCAGTGGCAGGGGAAGCCACTAGTTCAGGTAGATGACCAGGACCAATAGTTAAATGTTTTAAATGCAACCAATGGGGCCATGTAGCATATAGATGTCCTTGGAGGCAAAGCAGGGAACAAAAGGTGGGAGAGCCAGTAAGTGGGAATGACAGAATGCCAGCAGTAAGCTGTCTGCAGACAACAAGGGTACCAAACTACCACAAGAGGTTTTATCCTATCTTAGTAGATGAGAAACAGGCAACTGCTAAGAGAGACACAACCTCTGACCTAAATGTTGTGAAGCCTGCAATGGTTAAAGAGGAGTGTGACTTACTTGGGCAGTCTCCTCCAAATAGAACAGTAGGATGGACCCCATTCCAAATACCTTTGGCTAGGGTTCACCTTGACTGGGAGGGTGGCAAAGGAAGCAAGCAAGTAGGTGTGTTTGAGGATATCCCTGCAGATGTCCTGATAGGAATGATTTTGATAATGCAATACCTTGTGTGCATGCAGTTACACTCAATCAGGCTTGGAGACAAGCATGTGGGTCTGGTAGCCTGGGGGGAACCAAGACAGACTGCACACATGAAGTCAGGACTGGTGAGGTGACTACTTCAGGGAGGGAGCTACCCTGTAGCAGTGACACTGAAGGTGAGCCACAGCTGCTTCTAAGTACTGATGTTCCATTGGACAGAGTGACTGCAAGGGCAGAGGTGAGTAGTAGTACCCAGGCTGACAGTGAGGCACCACTGTCAGAGATACCAGACTTCCTGTGGAAGGGGATCTGGGAAGGGTTACATAGAGATAGTTGAGACAAGCTCAGCTCTCAGACCCTACATTACAGGGCTTGAGGGAGGTAGCCAGAGAGGCACCTTATTCTCAAGGAAAGGAGGAATCTGTATACTGCAGATTCTACATTTTCACCAAACAGATTATGTGATGTTCATATAGGAGCTCAGGTAAGTGAAACTCCTACACCTCATATCATTTTTTTGCAGGGGGAAAGCCCCTTCACTCTCCCCACACCCCTGCTAACTATATATTCCAATTCTGAGATCGCACTACAATTAAGAAAGGGAAAAAAATGTCCCAAACCGCACTGTACCATGATCTCTGTGCAGTACTTTGAGTTCATATCAACGAATATTCGCTGCTTTGAACTTTTGAACATGGAATGCTCAGCAACATTGAAAATCGAACATCCATCTTTCAATTTTCCGTCTTCATAGCTTCTCTGTTCATCTTTTTGATAGTAAACTATATATATATATATATATATATATATATATATATATATATATATATATATATATATATGTATATATATATATATCTGGGATCGACTGCATCTTTCACCGAATCCTAATTTGGTTAGCATACTTGCACGAAAATGCTGTTCACCGAAGCAGCACTTTCACGTAAGTATGCTTGTTTTTCCAGTCATACTACGGTGCGGTAAGGGAAAATTCCCTTTTCCTCACTGAAGTGTGACCTTGGAGTGAGAATATTAAAGTAAGATGGGGGTGGGGTGCAGCAGTGTTTTTTTTTTTTTTTTACATACTTTAATGAAAGTGCTTTTTCGATGAAAGCGCTTTTGTTAAAGTGTGTTCGGTGGTTTTGAATTTGGGCTTTTAAGCTTTCGTTCAAAAGTCCCTAGATATATATATATATATATATATATATATATATATATATATATATATATATATATATATATATATGTGTGTGTGTATATATCTATGGGTCCCCTTCAGAATGCCGAAATTCAAAACTTCGAAACCCATATGATCAAAGACCATATGTTCGAAGATTTGAAATACCGACATCCAGAACGGGAAATCGCTTACAGAGTGGACCAGGAGGTTTCCCTTGTTCTCGCTGTAGTGTGATCTTGGAGGTGGTATATTTAAGTAGGGGGGTGTGAGGGGTGCATGGGGGTGAAGCCCCCTTGCTATACACAGTTTAATGTGTGTTTTTTTATTTTTATGGGTCTAGTTCACATTTTCAAACATTTAGTCTCGGCCATATGAATTTTGAACATTTCAGCATTTCAGCATTCAGTTATGTGAAGTAGACCCATATATATATATATATATATATATATATATATATATATATATATATATATATATATATATATATATATCTATACATATATATATATATATATATATATATATATATATATATATATATATATATATATATATATATAGGTTTGCTTTGACCCATCAAAATTACAGTTCAGCTAACTGCAATTTCCTGAATCCATTTTTGTGAAAGTGCATTCCTCCAAAAGTGCACTGTTGCAAAAATTGATCCTGCGAAGAGAGGTTGCTGGTTCTGGGGTCCTATTGTGGTGCAGGCATGGTTTTTTCTCAGTGGTGTATGGGAGGGGAGCTTGTGTTGTGGATTGCGGTACTGAGAGGATAAGGGAATATTCCCTTTTCCCCACTGTAGTGCAATCTCGGAGTTAGTATATACAAGTGGTGGGGGTGAGAGGGGATGGGGGGTGCAATGGGGCTTGCTCTCCTGCATACATATGTTTAGTGTATTTTTTCTGTTTTGTTTTATTTTTTGTTTTAGTGACTCTGTTTTCCCGAAAGTGCATTCATCTGAAAATTTACTGTCACAAAAACGGACTCGGGAAACTGCAGTTCACTGAACTGTAATTTTGATAGGTCAACATAGTCCCATATAGTTTTATATATAATATATATATATATATATATATATATGTATATATATATATATATATATATATATATATATATATATATATAGTTATATCTATATCTATATCTATATATATATATATATATATATATATATATATATATATATACAGAGTTATATCTATATATATATATATATATATATATATATATATATAGTTATATCTATCTATATTTATTTTATTTTACATTTGTTGACCGGGCTAGTCTAGCTGGACATATATCCGTTTACAGTAGAGGCCCGGGGAGAAAAGCTCCAGTATGGACAAAATAACAGAGATTAATAACAATTTTCTTAGTAGATTTATACAAGGTACAAGAGAGGATATCTATCACATTTTAAAAAATAAGTACAAGTTAACAACAAAAAGCAAAATCTACATAGTAAAGTTATTCAGAGATCTAGGAATCCCTTAGTATTCACCTCTCAAATCCAGAAAGCTTCAGGTAGGGCCAGTATGGGGACAGGAATAAAAAATAATAAGGTGTGTTGAGCCATACTTTTAATCGGGATTGGTACAGGGACATAGCCATTGAGAAGTAAGGTGTGCTTTGATTTGTCTTTTGAAGAGAGAGGTGGACTGAAGAGTCGCTATTTCTTGAGGGATTAGATTCCAGTGTTTCCCTATGGAATTAGAAAATAGTGCATCACCAGCTTTGTTATGTGATTTAGTTATAGATACTAGAAACTTGTTGGCAGAACGAAGTGTGTTTAGGTTCTTATATGGAGAGATAAGTTTAGCCAGACTTGGAGTATTTTCAGGGAAGTGAAGGGTTTTATGAATTATAAGTAGTTGTTGGTAAAGTAATTGGTTATTTAGTTCTAGCCAATTTAGTTGTTTCAGGTTATAACAGTGGTGGGTTCTAAGGGGAGTTGCATTAATGAATCTAGCTATACTGTTATAACAGGTGGAGAGTTTATTGATGTTATTTTTAGAGAGTGTGGTATAAATGGTCGAAGCATAAAAAAGAGTGGAGAGCAGGTGGGTCTGAGCAATGGTTTTTCTGGCTGCTGGGGTAAGGAAAGGTTTAATTCTATAGAGTGTCCCAATTTTTTTATTTACAGCTTTAATAGTACTATTTATTTGTTCATCAAAGTTGAGATGGTTATCAATGGTTACCCCTAATAGTCGAGTGGTATTATCAGGGTTAATGCAGGTTGAATTATTTGAGGTGATAGTAAAGAGAGGTGTAGGAGATTTATTAGTAGGAGTAAAGAGAAGGAGCTTTGTTTTTTTGGGATTAAGGAGGAGGCAATGCTGCATAAACCACTTTTCAACGTTATGAAAGGTTGTCTGGGTGATGGACTGGAGAGAGGGAGTATTTGTGGCAGAGCAGATCAATGTCGAGTCATCTGCATATTGGATGCAGGTTGCTTGTGGTATATTCAAATATAGGTCATTAATAAATACTGAGAAAAGAAGGGGTCCAAGGATAGATCCTTGTGGAACCCCTACATTTACTGGAAGTAAAGATGAGAGGTTATTTTCCCATAGAACTGCCTGTTGTCTATTTTCCAGATAGCTTCTAAACCACTGTAGAGTATGAGAGCTTAAAGAGAGGTTGTTAAGTTTGTCAAGGAGTATATTATGGTTAACCATATCAAAAGCTTTTGAAAGATCTATAAATAGAGCAGATGAGAGAAGGTTACTGTTTCGATTTTTATTTATGGAGTCAGTAAAAGACAGAAGGGCAGTGGTAGTACTGTGATGGGGCCTAAAACCATGTTGACAGTCAGCTAGAAGGTTGTTTTGAAGAAGGTAATTCAGAAATTGTTTATGTATACACCTTTCCATTATTTTAGCTAATGGGGACAGTAAGGCAATAGGACGATAGTTGGATAATTAGGAAGAAGGGCCTCCTTTATGAAGGGAATTATGTGCGATATCTTCCAGACTGAGGATTTTCCTTTCAGAGATGGTCCTATTTATTAGAATAGATATTGGGTGATAGATAGCTTTAGCAGCAATTTGTAAGTATTCAGAAGGGAGCTGGTCAGCTGATGGGGTGCATGGTTTTAGTTTTAAGAGAAGCTTATATATGATAGAAGAAGACACAGGTTGGATTTGAAAGTGATTAGTAGAGGCTGGAGAGGTATCATGTGAGGATGCAGTAGGTGTTGGTAGAGAGTTTGCTAGTGTTAGAATGGCTTCTGTAAAGTAGTTATTAAAGGCATTTGGGATCAGAGTAGAGGTATTAGGGTTAAATCCTGAGGGGGTAGGAGTAGTAGAATGTCCTGGTTTAAGAAGGTTATTTATACCTGACCAAAATTTTGAGGGGTATTTTGTGTAGTTTGTTGAAGGTGGAGATAAAATTCCTTTTGTCTCTAAGAGTGTCTTTCTTGGTAGTATTTCTTAACTGTTTATAGAGGAGATGGTCAGATGGAGATTTGGTAGCTTTCCATTTGGACCAGGTTTTATTTCTAAGGATCATTTTTCTTTTGTTTGCTTAGTAAGCCAAGGGCAGTTTTGGCTTTTATCCTAATAGAGTGGAATGGAGCATGATAGTCAAGGATTTGCAGAAATTTTGTGTTAAAGAAGGAAACTGCTTCATTGAGTTCGAGGTGTGATAAAGGTGACCAGTCACATGCATGTAATTCCGTAAGGAAGTTATCAGGGTTGAAAAATTTTTTGAGGCATCTTTTAAGTTTATGCATATTAGGAATATTCAGTTTTTGTCTGATCACATATGTAAGTGTGTGATCACTAATACTGTCAGGAAGTGTACCTGGAGTATAGTAAGTGTGGGCATTATTGATTAGAATCCAGTCCAGAATTGTTTCTTTCTTATTTGGTTTATGTGTTCTAGTTGTAGTTGTTATTAATTGAGAGTAACCATGGAGATTAATATGGTTAGTAGGATGCTGGTCTGCACAGGTTTTCCAATCAATGTTGAAATCACCAAGTATTATGGTTTCTTGGGGTAGTTGACTGGACAGGGAACTAAGTAGGCTTTCTAGAGTTTGGGTATTGTTGCCAGGGGGAAGGTACATACATATTAGATAGATTGCTTTATTATTGTTTATCTGTAGTTTGATTGATAAAATTTCTGATTTAGGGCTTGTTAATGGAACTTCATTAAATTGGGTAATTTGTAGGTTTGATTTATAAATAATGGCTATACCGCCACCTTTCTTCTTTATACGGTCATTTCTAAGTATGTTGTAGCCAGGAGGGGTGATTTCCTGGTCTAGAGTGGAGGGTTTTAGCCATGTTTCTGTTACACATAATATATCAAATGAATGCAAGTGAAGGAGTGCATGTAAATGGTGGATTTTGTTATTCAAACTTCTGATGTTAATATGAGCTATTAGAAGGGAATTTTTAGTTCTAGTACCTGATGCAAGAAGAGGAGAAGAGTTTAAGTTTTGGTTATGATTGTTAATGGTAGAAGGACCAGGATTAGGATGAATGTCACCATGTAAGAGGAGTAGCTGATGGGGAGTTGATAGTACTTTAAGCAGTTTGAGACAAATATTAAGAAATCTTTTGTTAGAGTTGGGGTAATGTGAGAAACCCTATGATATTTTGGCAGTAAATAGTTGGAAGAACAGGTAATGTTACTATGTTTAAGGGAGCTAAAGGTAGATGAAGGTAAAGTTTGCTTTATGTGAAGGTTTTGTTCATAGAAAGTTTTAAATTGCAATGAGGTGATATGGTATGATAAAGAAAGAGAGGCTAGAGTAATAATGGAGAGTAGAGCATAGATGAGAAAGGGTTTTAAAGTTAGAGACATTATAGTGAGGAGATGAGGGCCTATGGTAGGTTGTTTAGAAAGAATAGTTAGGTAGAGGTAGCACAGTAATACTGTATGAAGAAGGGATACAAGAAGAATAAGTGTATAGAAATTGAGGAAGGGGATAGTCAGTGTTAGATAGGAAATGAGTATGTATTAGATAGAAAGTAGAAAGGATGTAATATAAGTTAGGTTATTAAAGTGCTTTGTGGGAGGAGGATTGAAGAGATAAGGTATAGTAGATTTTAAGGAATAGTGTTGTAGTTAGGCGTCAAAAGGTGGGAGGATATGATATTATAGAGTGGAAGGGGAAGAGCGATAAAGATAAGGGGAGGTCTAGTTTGTTGGAAGGAGATTGGTTGAGAGGATAGGGGAGTGTTTAGTGAGGTATAAGTTGAGGACCCCTGGGGTGGGTGGGAATTGGGGTAGGGAGGGAGCGAGGCGGGCAGACACAATTAGTGAGAGAGCAGGGGAGAGGAGTGGAGAACAATCAGAAAGAAGCTATCCTAGGAGAGTGGGTCTGGATACAGGGAGATAGTTAGGTTAACTAGTAGTAGGAGGACAAAGAGTAGGTAAAGCTCAGGAGAAACAGTTCCCTGAAAAGTTACAAGGGAGGCAGGAGAGTAGTGAAGATATTAACGAAGAGCACAGGGACAGAGAGAACTAGCAATAGTAGATTGGTAAAGGCCAGAAGAACTAAAAGGAATAAGAGTCAGGCAGGAGAGACACTGTAAACATGAGGTGTGGGAACTATGAATAGAGGCTAGGGATAATAGAGACAGTACTTTAGGTAGGAGAAGGGGTAAGAAGAGAGTACTAGAGTCACAGATTGCTTTAGGTTTAGTGCAGTATATATTTTAATCAACAGAAGAGAGGAGATATAGTGAGGGAATCAAGCAGTCTAGCAAACGGGGGGGGGGGGTGGCTGCTGACGAAGACTGGCAGAAGTCTAGTTTCTATATCAGGGGAGAAAACCCAAGAAATAACATCAATGTCACTATTAAAAAAGAACAAATATCAATGAAACATACAGTATAACTTTGGTGAGGTTTACTCCAGGTTATAAAAGCCAGTTTACAGAGTGAACCCAGGGGAAAAAACCCAGGCAGGTAGTGGAGGGTGGAAGTTGCAGTTTTATGAGTCCACGCGGAGCACTTTTCTGAAGTTGAGAGGGGAATAATTACCCTAAACCAGCTAGAAAGACATAGAGAAAAGAAAAAAAACAGTTAGATTACAAATTACAATTAGGTTAATTAGGCTAGTCCAAATAAAAGCAGTTGCATTACAATACAATACGTTTATGCATGTCAAGGTACAGACCACTAGGCAGCTTAAAAACAGCAAAGATATAAATCCTTAGGATACAAAAATAAGCAGCTATGAGCTGATTATAGTCCCTATATCTCAGCAGTAATCAACAACACGCTTAATACATGAGAGTGGTTGCATTTACACTACACTGTTCAGTACTTCACGGGCGGATACCCTCATTATAAAATTATGAATACATTGGAGAAATAAGTTATATTTATAAATTACAGCCCCGTCCAAGAGAACACTAAAAGGCTGCAAATACATATATTCAGAAGTCCAAGGGAAAGACAAAAACGATGTTGCCAAAAGAGAGGCCAAAAGGTCACCAAACTTAAAAACAACTTAGAAACGGCTACAATAGACAAAATAAGTCGGAACTATGTCCCTGACCACTGAATAGAGCTACCAGATAACTAAAAATAGCCTAGCAGGCATAGGTAAGGAAATTACTGGAGTCATTAGCCATGCAGTAAAAGCGCGGGGTTTTATATACTCAATTAGAGATTCCCCAACACGTGGAATCAGTATGCCCAACACAATGGTCTAAGAAAGTAAACACAACTGTATAGCACACAAAGCCCTCCACCAACATATAAAAGACAATATATTAGAAGCGACAGTAGTTACAATCAAAAAATAAACAGGTGAAAGCTGATAACTATCTAAGCAAATCCCTATATATATATATATATTTATATCTATAGATATACATATATATATAAATATATATATATATATATATATATATATATATATATATATATATTTATATACGGGTTCCCTTCACATTATCGACCTTTCAGAAAGTCGACTTTCATATGGCCAAGACCATATGATCGACTTTCGAAAAGCCGACCATGGGGACCCACTATCTCCGTACAGTGCAGAATGGGAAAATTTCCATCTTCCGCACTGTAGTGCAATCTTGAAGTTGGCATATTTAAGTTAGAGGGGCGGAGCCCCCCACAGGGGGGGTGCAGGGGGGCTTGCCCCCCCCTGTTAACAGTTTTAAGGGAAGTGCTCGTTGTGTTTTTTGTGTTTATTTTACATGGACGGCTTTCCAAAAGTCGATCATATGGTCTCGGTTATATGAAAGTCGACTTTGTGAAAAGTCGACCATGTAAAGTAGACCCTTATATATATATATATATATATATATATATATATATCTAGAGAGAGAGAGAGAGAGAGAGAAGTTCTGGGGTGTGGTAGGCTTACTCCCCACATGCAGGGGTGCATGGGTGCTTGCCCCGACCTGCAAAAACAAGTTTAAAGGAGAAAAGTAATTTTCAAGATTCGCTCCTCTCCTAAGATTTTTTTTTTTTTTTTCTGCTTGTCAGTACTGGGCATTTTGAGTGCTGATATTTCAATAGGGAGCCATAAAAAAAATGTGCAGCTAACAATAAGGAAGAAACAGTATAACCAATACAAAATGGAAAGACGGGAATAGATGAGTAAAGGAAACACAATATAAGAAGGCTAACAGTAAAGCAAAAGAGATTGTGATGGCAGCAAAATCAGAAACTGACAGGAAGGTGACAGACAGGACGAAGAATCACAAAAAGGGCTTTTATACATGTAGTAAAACAAAGAAAGGAAAGATGGACCGGGACAGGGTAAGAAAAATGTGAGGAAAATCACAGAATAACAGGAAAGATAGAGGTACTGAATTATTATTTTCTTCAGTTTTCATAAAGGAAAGGCGGATTGGTTGCCTTACATTGGGGCAAGAGCTAGAGGACTATCTGTTTATAGGGAATATAAACCACAAGAACCAGGAGAGTTGCCTTCCAGATTCCTCAGAAAGTGGGCCAGTGTGTCAGCAGATCCACAAAAGAAGATCTTCAACAGATCCCTGGAGGGTGTCAGAGGATAGAAAGAAAGCAGTTGTCTTATGACTGCATGCATCAATGGCATCTTTAGAATCTGTTTGTAAGAAAAATATCAGGCTACTGTTACTCTGCATTATTACTCTTTCTGCAGAAAACATAAATAACTAACCTTTAGTAATAGGAGTAATCTCCTTACTATATACCAAATCAAATTTTACAGTGTTTGAGGCAAAATGTGTGCTACTTTTGCAATTTTTTTTTTAATAAGCACTGTTCCTTAAAAATTTTCTTGAAGCTGAAAACTTCTGACATGACATCATGAAAGAATGAACCCACTGTGCCCTTAGTGTAAGCCGCTATGCTTCCATGCTAAATGCAGCAATAGGCGAGTCGAATGCTAGTAAGACCATTTGTCAGCTGTGTCACACTGGTGGAACACCCTGCATTGAAAATTAACATATGATGATCTTTCAGTGAAACCATAATGCAAGTAAGTAGCTCTTCCTTTAAAGAAGTATGGTGTGTTTTGATTACCCAGAATGTTTCACTGGTGTATGTCAGTTGTTACTGGTACCAAAGATGACATCATTTTTGGGTGTTGTCATAAAGAAAAATGGAATCAATGGTGAAACTAAAACATTATAATGTTTTGTTTTGTTTTTAAACCACATGTGGCTTTAATATCATGGATATATGCAGAAATGAGATTAACTATAAAATCCAGATGAATGAGAAGTGTGACAATGCATTTTAAGTAAAACAGCAAAAATAATTAATAGTTCTTAATTTATCCTATCTTTACTACCTCACCCAACCTACTAACCCCTACCACTTACAATCCTTCCATGTAACCAACCATCTCAATTCCCCTCTCTCATACTCTCACACTACTATTTCTCCCCATCTGTATCCTATAAAACACCTCCTACTCTTCCCATACAAACTCATCACATCTCCAAATCAATCAACCCCTATAGTAACTAGTAAATCCTTCAGAACTTTAATAGAACCTAGTAAATTCACTAAACTGTCTAATTACCTATCCAACCCAATCCAACATCTAATAACCACTTTATTATCAGGTGATATCCATCCTAACCCAGGCCCCACCACCTCATCCACTATAGACAAGTCCATATTACTTACTTCTTTAAACTCCCAAAGTATAGCAAACAAAGTCCCTAACCTCCATGCCTGGCTAATACATAATAAACCTGACATCCTATCCATCTCTGAAACTTGGTTAAAACCCCATATAAAAGCTTCTGAAATAACTCCACCAAACTATTCTATCATCAGAAAAGACAGGTCCCACAAAAAAGGTGGAGGAGTAGCTCTCCTATACTCATCTTCCTTATCAGTTACTCCCTGCAATAAACCTATTCCACACTTTAACAATGCTGAATTACTCCTCACACTACTGCAAGTTAATAAACACAAACACATATGTATAGCTTCCCTCTATATCCCTCTAGGGGATAATATTTCCACATTAGAAGACATCTTCTCCTGGCTCTCTAACAACATTAGCAATGAAACAATAATCCTAGGAGACATGAATATTAACTGGGCCTCTATTCAGTCTCCTACAAACCCTCTTAACATCAACCTCTACAATTTTACACAACTAATCAACTCTATAATTCGCCCATCAAAAAACCTCTCTAGCGGCAGTATTCTAGACTGGATTCTAGTCTCTCATCCCCATTATTTCTCTGACAGTGGCACTCTTCCCAATTCCCTCAGTGACCACATACCCATCTTCACTCATCGACTCCCCCAACTTCTACATCACACCCATAACTATATTACTATCCGTAACCAAAAAAAATGTAACTCAATAGACTTCTCAAACTCTCTAAAAGCAATAAATTGGAATTGTCTAAAAACATTACCTCTAGATGACGCTGTTTCCTACTTCAACTCAACATTCTTGGAACTACTAGACTCCCATGCTCCATTAAGGACCAAGAGAGTAAAAATTAAAACTGCCCCTTGGCTCACCAAAAACACTCTATCAACAATGCGGCACAGAGATAAAGTCTGGGCACATTACCAGAAAAACAGGAGTCCCACAATCCGTAATGAATACAAAACACTTCAAAATAAAGTAAAAAAGCTCATCATATCTGATCGACAAAATTATTTCTCCATACTACAAAATAATAATAAAACAAACCCTCAAAAATTCTGGAAAGGTATCTCTACTCTCCTTAACCCCAGCAAACCTGACACCCCCACTCCAGACCCTAATGCTCCTGATATTGACTTAGCTAACCAATTTAACTCTTTCTTCATTGATTTTATTTCTAAACTAACATCTACTTTCTCAGACACCACCACATTCCCCATTACTACATCACCCTCCCCTACCTACACTCTACCCAGCACTACTACCACTCCCACTGTACCATCTAGTAACTCTCCACCCTCCACCTTTTCTCCAACTCTGACTTTCTCAACATCATCATCACCCCTTAATAGCCCCTCTTCCCACCCCCCTCTATTCTCATTAAAACCTATACCCACTTCCACTATAAAGAAACTCCTGTTGAAACTGAAGCCATGCACTAATGCTCCAGATAACATTCCTTCTTACTTTCTCAGCATAGCTGCAGAAGTAATCGCCTACCCCATTAGCATTCTTATCAACCACTCTGTCCAAGAGCATACTGTACCCCAAATCTGGAAAAAGGCCTTTATCATACCCTTACATAAAGGTGGCAACAATAGCAATGTATCTAATTTTCGCCCCATCGCCATCTTGTCTCCCATATCCAAACTCTTAGAAAAGTGTATCTAACAACAACTCCTACCACATCTCTTAGATAATCATTTAATAACTCCCACACAACACGGGTTCAGACCAAATCATAGCACTATGACAGCCATCCTATCCTTCCTTGAAACTGTAAATAAAGCCTGTGACTCTGGCCAAATTGTTTCTACCCTACTACTTGACCTCTCTAAAGCCTTCGACACTATCTCACACAACCTACTCATAATTAAACTCTCAAAACTTAACCTATCTCCCTCTACATTAAAATGGTTTTCCAGTTACTTATCCAACAGATATCAAGCTGTAAAATGGAAGAAGGCCACCTCCTCATTTCTTAATACCCTCACCGGAGTTCCCCAAGGATCCATACTGGGTCCCCTTCTCTTTAATATATTTATAAACTATTTCCGCACTGCTATCCCATTCTCAAACATTATCCAATATGCAAATGACTCAACTATTATCTGCTCTGCTACATCCATTCCCACACTCCTAAAGCTTACTCAAGAGGCCATTTCAACCACTGAGCAATGGATGAAGAATAATCACCTAGCACTCAATGCCTCTAAAACCAAACTAATGTTATTTACCCCCTCTAAAGTCACTTCCATCAATACGAACACATTCTCTATTACTAGTCAAAATAGCTCACCTCTGGATCTTGTGTCAGAGACTAAGCTACTTGGGGTCCAAATTGATAACCAGCTCAAATTTAATTCCCACCTACAACATAATATCAAAAAAACCCACCAAAAACTAGACATGCTCTACTGACAAAACCATTACCTTACACCTGCCACTAAGATCACTCTTTCTACTTCCTTTCTTATCCCCTCCCTTCTCTATGGTGCTCCACTCCTTTGTAACCTACAGTCATCTCTAAAAAAAACAACTTTCCTCTTGCTACAACAAAATAGCCAAATTCGCCACCAGCCAGAGGTCCTACACCCACCACTGTTCCTCACTCCAAAAACTAAAATGGCTAGAACTACCCAATCACCTAACCTATACCCAACTAAGTCTTGCACATAAGCTCATTTTCAACCCCTCCCTCTGTCCCTCCATTTCTACTGCTTTTAAAATGCACCTCCCTGATAGAGTACTAAGAACCAGCAATCAAAATCTACTAGAAGTTCATAAACCAACTCGCCCCCCAGGTAAAAATCTTCTATCCTATGGCCTAGCTTGCCTCTGGAACTCCCTACCACCAACCATTCACACAACCTGCAATCATTTCATCTTCAAAAAATCTCTTCATTCACATCTACTATCCCAGTGGAAATGCTCTTGTTCCCAACCCTCATAATCAAACACTAACAAAGTCCATCTTCCTCCTCACCAGCAACGTTCCTATTATTTTCCTCTAACTCATTCATTATTCTATTATCCTTATGGATTTTCCAAAATTGCACTAGCCTGCACCTCTTCATGGGTATGCTTCCATATATACATGACTTCTCAATATCTACTTTATTCTTCATGTGTCTGTATCATCTGTAGTTTCATCACAAGTCTGTACTACTACTAATTGTTTTGAAGTACTATTTGAAATTGTAAAAGTGAATCTCAACTCTTTGTATTTGTAAGTTTCATCACTAGTCTGTATTACTCCTAATGATACATGTAGTATTCGAAATTGTTTAAGTGAAACTTAATTTTTGTATAACTATCATTAATAAGCTACTATAACCTAGATTGCTTTGGAGCTTTTCTCCCCAGGACTCCATTGAAACGGGTTCATTTTGGCCCAGTGGACTATCCTGGTAAACCAACTACAAATAAATAAAAATAAATAAATAATCTGTCAGATGAGTAAAATGCTTTACCTAAGCTGATGGATGCATGCAAATAAAGAGGATGAATTGTTAATTATGGACACCGACGTTAAGTTAATAAAGTGGAGGTATTCTAGTGGATGCAAATTGCTATATGTACAGTAATGTACAGTAAACAAACTCCCTGATCTTCACTTCTGGATAACATTACACTCCCCAGAAATCCTTTGCATCTCTGAAACATGGCTAAAACCTTACATATCAAACAAAGAAATCCTTCTACCCGGGTACAATATCTTCCAGCAGGACAGGCCCACTAAAAAAGGTGGTGGGGTAGCTGTCCTCTACTCAAAAATCCTCTCTCTCCCCATCCCTTACCATACTGCCCTCCTAGTTTCCACCCAGCCGAGATCCTCATAGTTAACTGTAACCTAAATGATCATAAAAAGATTGCCATCACTACTATCTACATGTCTCCTGGCAACAATATCCCCATACTGGAGACATTTCTTGCCTGGATCTCCAAAACCATCTCTTATGAAACCATTATAATAGGTGATGCTAATATTGACTGGAATTCTCACACCACCAACTCCCCCAGTGCTAGCATTAATCTATATGGCTTCACCCAACTGATCACCTACTCAACACGTATGAATCAATATTCCAATACCAGCTCCACTATAGACTGGATACTTACCTCCCATCCTGATCATTATCACAACCCCTCTATTCTCCCTGACACACTTAGTGATCATCACCCTATCTCTATACATCGTCACCTGTCTCAACCCTCTAAGACACACATATACAGGGACTGTTGTAATCTTTCCAACTTTAACCCTGATTTATTTAATAAAACATTCTCATTAATAAACTGGTTCTGTCTCCAGCACCTCCCTCTTGAAGAAGCTGTTCTCACATTCAACAGCATCTTCTTTAACACTCTTAACTCCCTAGCCCCTCCTAGAAAAGTTCAAGTTAAAACAAACTTTGCTCCATGGATAAGTAAAGCCACTCTCTCCCTCATGCAGAAAAGAGACTCTGCATGGAAAACCTGGAACAAACTCAAAACCCCTTCCAGCCTCCAGCACTATAGAGAACTCTGAAACACTACAAAAAAAAAAAAAATCACCCTTGATAAGAAAAACTTCTATGTGAACCCCCCCCTTCAAAAAAACCCAGTCCAACCCCAAAATATTCTAGAATACCATTAATAAGCTTTTATACCCAGGTAGCCCTTCCCCTCCCAACCCCTCCCCAAACAACTTCCCCCTTGAAACTGTCACATTTTTCAACTCCTTCTTCATAGACTCTATACAGAAACTCATCAAACCAAACACTAACACTAACCAAGACATCCCTCCCCCTCCCTCCAGCCAAACCACCTTTTCGATGAAGCCTATCCCCACAACCGTCATCAGATCCCTACTCTGTAAACCTAAACCCTGTTCACCTTCAGCTGATAAGCTGCCTCCCTTATACCTCAAACTAGCAGCCCCCTCCATAGCCTATCCAATCTCCATACTTATTAATCGGTCCATTCAGGAAAGCCTAGTCACCCAAATATGGAAAAAGGCCTACATTATACCTCTGCATGAAGGTGGTAACTGCACTGATCCCTCAAATTTCAGGCCTATCGTTATTCTATCCCCTATTTCAAAGATCCTAGAAAAGTGTTTTCACAAACAGCTCATTGCATATCTCATTCAGGAAAATCTCCTCACTCCTACCCAACATGGCTTTCGCCCTCATCATAGTACTACTACTGCACTACTGTCCTTTACTAACTCCATCTCCACATCTCTCAATAACAACATACTAGTGTATTCCCTCTTCCTTGACCTTTCCAAGGCCTTCAACACTGTTTCTCATAACCTTCTGCTCTCCAAACTTGCTTCCTTCAACCTTTCTACCTCCACCCATAATTGGCTCTCTTCATACCTATCTAATAGAGTTCAATCTGTCAAATGGATGTCAGCTACTTCTCCATTCCTTCCCATTTTTACTGGAGTCCCCATAGGGCTCCATCTTGGGTCCCCTTCTATTTAAGATGTTTACTAATGATCTCTTCCAATCCTGCTCTCGCTCTACACTCATACAATATGCAGATGACTCTACGATAATCACCACCTCTGATAATCGATTCCACCTACATACCCTCACACAAGACACACTACACTCATTCGAAAGATGGCTCACCACTAATCAACTCCTACTTAACCCCAAAAAATTAAACTTCTTCTTTTCCTTCCCTAAACCCTCCAACACCTCAAATCTTAATTCTCCATCTCTTCCCTAAACAGCACAACTATTCAAGTCGAGTCTCATACTAAACTTTTCGATATATTTATAGACGACGAACTAAAACTTGATGCCCACATCAACAACTGCATCAAAAGAGCCCACCAGAAACCAGGATTACTATACAGAAACAAAAGAAATCCTCACTCAAGAATCCAGACTATGCCTTGTTCAAGCCTTCCTCCTACCTACTTTACTATATGCCGCCCCTATAGCTACCAACCACCAAAAAAGTCTCTTAAACAAACTTGAGATAACATATAATAAAGTTGCATGGTTTGCCACAAATCTCCCCTATCACTCATACCACTGCCTCTCCTTAACAAAACTTCACTGGCTAGAGTTACATAACCATCTCCTTCTACCTCAACTTCTCTTGACTCATTCCATCTTCCAACAACCCCTAGCCTGTCTTTCATTAGCAACTCTTATCCCTCTCTACATCCCTAACTGAGAACTTCATAGCTCAGACCAACACCTTCACCAAATTTCCAAACCTAATAAATCCATAGGAAAAAGCCTTTAAAGTCATGCAGTCACCACATCTTGGAACACGCTCCCTCCCTATATCAGAACTCTCCAAAATTCACCCAATTTCATACTAGCCCTAATGAACTACTTACTCAACTCCTGGACCTGCCCCTGTAAAGACCCTACTTGAGTCAATTCTGCCCCAGCCATTCTTCTCCCACTAAGCCTCTGTCTCCTATCCCTGTACCTTAGTCTCTCCTGGTTGCATGTCTCCACTTCCTATTCAGTAACAATGTATCTCTTTCTTAATCTCTATGCACTGTATCAGACAGCTCTCACCTATGCATCTTCATCCTCTTATCTTGCCCTTTCCCCACTATTTCTCCCTTACTTGACTCCACTCTATAAGTAGGCATAGTCCACTTACTAGCCCTTGCTTTTCCTCTCCTCCTATTTCTTACCTTACAACTACATCATGTACATTATTTTAAGATTACTAAATATACCGTTGTAAAGAATGTTAAAACGTATATGATTCTCATTTTGTGTTATTATTTTTATCTGTATTGCTCTTTTGTAACTAATTGTTTTCTGTGTTATCTGGAACTTTTCTCCTCAGGTCTCTGCTGAAAAAGGCCATCCGCCCAGCCAGACTAACCCAGTTAACAAATGGCAAATAAATAAATAAATAAATAAAATTTGATATGATTGAACATATACCATGACTGATGAAGTGCTGCTGGACTTGGTAACAAAATGTCTTCTTGAAGAAAAATATTTTTGATATCTGCCTAGTGATTAAATATGTGGTCCCTGTGTTCTTTGGGATCCCCATAATGCACAAAAACACTGACCTCTCCACCTGCACACTTCTGACTGATTGCCTTAGTTGTAAAATAAAAAAAAAACAAACAAATCATTAGCCATTCTGTTAGACAGAAATCTGAAACCCATCATGACTTTTGTGAGATCTTAAGTTAAAGCATGTATGTATGTAGTGAACTGATGATTTTCTTATCACAGAAAAGATAACTATGTCTGCTAATGAAGTTTTTTTTTGCAAATGGAAACTAGGAATAGATTTTAAAGAATGATTGTTTCTTTTTTTGTAGAAATTTATCAGATCAGGGTTATTCTTCGGCTGGAGAACCACAAGGGTGTTTGTTATCTACTCTTTTGTTTATTTTGAACACAAATATTGTATTAGTGTATATGAAAATAGAACAATTTTAAAATATGCAGATGATACTGTCATAGACAGAGGTGAGTCATAGTCCAGTTATTAAAGATTTTGTAGGGTGGTGTGAGGATTCTTATCTTCAGATAAATGTTTCAAAGACGGAAGATATGGTAATAGATTTTAGGAAACATGTTCATAGCTTTGATGCAACAATTATTAAAAATCAGATGGTAGAATGTGTGCAGTCTTAGAAGTAAGTATTATTGATTCAAAGTTGAATTTTGATGAAAATTGCATAATGGTATATAAAAAAAGACATCAACAATTGTTCTTTTTGTGAAAACTGTTACAGTTACATATAGACAAAAGTATTATGGTTTTGTTTTACTGTGCTTTCTTTGAATCAATTTTGTCATTTTCTCTAGTGGTTTGGCATGGATATTTGTCTATGAAAAATAAGAATTTATTGAATTAGACTGTAAAGTGGTCTTTATATTTAAAACAGTTAGAAAGAATAACTAATTCAGTTGTAAAAGATGTGTCACATCCATTATGCTGTGAATTTCAGTTACTTCCATTGGAAAAGAGCTATACATTTGCAAGATGTAAAACAAACAGATATAAAAATAGTTTTGTTGCAGCAGCAGCTACATGTATGAATGATAATAATATTGCATCTTAAAAGATGTTTTAAAATCTTAATACAACCTTCATTTCAGCACCACGGCACTTTTGCACTTTCTGGTTTAAACTAAGTGCAATACTGTGTGAGTGAAAAATAGTAAATGTTGAAGAATGTGCAATATATATTGGAGACCAATTTTTTTTTCATTTCTTTTTTGAAGAAACAAACTGTACAACAGAAGGAAGAAACTCTTGCAAAAGAGAGTAAAATCCAACGAGTGGAGGAGCTCCCTGGTCAGCCTCAGTAAGAAGCTGCGATCCCTGATAAAATCCTCCAAAGCTAGTTACGAAAACAAAATCGCCACTGATTCTAAAGACAACCACAAAGCATTCTATAGCTATGTCAAGAATCTCAATGGTAACACTCAGATCTGTCTGAGTTACAGCACAATGGCACTAAATATACAGACCCAATTGATATTGCCAACATCCTGGCAGATAGATTCAGTACTAAATTTACCCCCCTTTCACCCCCTAAATAGCCCATCTCTATACTGGAAGAATGCAAAGTTCCTGTAATCATGGCTGCACAGGTAAAAACCACACTCTCCAAAGCCAAGAACACAGCAACCATGGGACCAAACAACATCCCAGACTGTGTTCTACACGAACTACAGAACAAACTGGCACCCCACCTAAGTACCCTGTTCAATCATAGCCTCACCTCAGGCTTTGTGCCTGCTGAATGGCGCACAGCAACGGTTATCCCACTCCACAAGGGGGTAGCCACCACGGACCCCGGGAACTACCTCCCCATTAGCCTGACGAGCCTGGTCTGCAAGGCCATGGAACGTATCATCATGGAACTTATAAACAAAGACATTGGTAATCTCCAAACTCTGGATCCCACCCAGTTCGGGTTTGTAAAAGGCAGATCATGTCTCCTAAACCTGATAGACTTCTTTGAAGCAGTCACCAAAGCCGTAGACAAGGGTAAGGTGGTTCACACAGCTTATCTAGATCTTGCCAAGGCTTTCGACACCATCCCCCACTCTGGAATTATAGATAAACTCACTAAACTAGGTATAAATCCCTATGTCACAAGATGGATTGCCAAGTGGCTCACTAACAGAACCCACACTGTGTAAAAGTAGCAGACTCTAAATCTGACTTCAGACCAGTGACAAGTGGAGTACCACAGGGTTCAGTCCTGGGTCCTTTCCTGTTTGGTATCTATTTCTCTGAAGTACAGGCTAACACAGAAGGTCTTTGGCTAACTAAGTTCACAGATGACTGCAAACTAGGAGCCATAATCAAAACTCCTAACGATATGGACAGCCTACAAAAGGGCCTCACTGAGACAGATGCCTGGTGTCAAAGCCATGGCCTCAAGCTCAATGCCAAAAAGTGCATTGTCATCCCCTTTGGTAAAAACTCTGTACCCATGAACTACAACATAGGCGGTAGTATACTTAACACCAAAAGTGTGATAAGAGACCTTGGGACACAGGTGGACAGTAATCTCTCCTTTGATAATCACATTGCCACAGTAGTCAGGAAATCATTCTATGTGGCACACCTCATCATAAAAGGTTTCTCATCCAGAAAAAAAGAGGTCATTGTTCCCCTCTACTCATCACTCATTAGACCCATTATAGAGTACAACGCCTCTTTTGGTATGTACCTCACAAGACATCTGCAACAACTGGAAAGGCCACAGAAATACCTCACAAAGAGGGTTAGGTGCTGTATGACTAATCTTTCTCTCCTCTTTATCTTAATTATTAAATTTTACATAGTGTTTACTGGCCTCAAACAGATGCCCTATGCAGACCATCTAAAAAAACTCCAGCTTTACTCCATCGCATATCGCCTACTCAGAGGTGATCTCTGCCTAACATACAAAGCTATGTCAAACCCAGAGCTGTTGGACATGCTGCACTCAAAAAAATCCCAATCCCTCCAAGCTACACACTCTAGGGACCTAAACCTTGTCACCACAATAAACAGAACATGCCAGAGGGATAGATTCCTGTCCCAGAGACTGTACATACTCTGGAATAAACTATCTATCTGCATCAAACAAAGCTCCTCATTAGCACTCATCAAGAAAAATCTTGATGATTGGATGGGTAATAGGAAATTCACCCTGGGGATCACCACTGTGGCTCTGCTCGACAGTGGCACAGGAAAATAATTTTCTTGGGTGACAAAAGCCAGGGTACCTTTTTGGCTGGGCTTGTATAGGCCCCAGGGCCGATAGCCTAGTACCTACCTATGAACCTATGAACCTATGAATGGGTGTTAAATGTTTATTCATGTATGTTCATTGTTATGTTTATTGTTATGTTCTTTTTAAGAAACACTATGTAAAATGTTAAGCTGCTAAATTAAGTTTTCTCATTCGCTGTAAGTCTTGGAGCTTTTCTCCCTGGGCCTCCACTGAAAATGGACTTGTTGTCCAATTGCACTTTCCCGGTAAACAAATATAAAATAAATACATTTTTGTCATTATTTATGTGAATGATGAATGTTATGTTTGGACCAACATTTAATCTTGTGACTACAAAACAAATTTACCTACGAGTATGAATAAATGGAAATTAATTGAACTGAACTGAGTATGTATTGAACTGGTGATTTCATTATCACAGAAAAGGTAACTATGTCTGTTAATGAAGTTTTTTGTAAATTGGAAACTGGGAATTGATTTTATAGAATAATGGTTTCTTTTCTAGTAGGAATTTTTTTCAACATATTTCAGGAGTCATCATGGAGGCAGTGATTGTCCCCAGTTTTGAAAACATGTTTATGACCAAACAAGAAGACATTTTTACTTATATTTCTGTTTTTGAACCAGTATAGTTTGTAGAGTTCCTTGAATCGCCAAACAGGGGAAGATTTTTGAGATTTATTGCAAACTGTCCACAGACTACTATGCAATTTTTTGACAAAGAGGTCTATAAGAAAGAAAATGAGGAAAGATTATATACAAGGATTTCCAGTAAGCATAATACAACATGCATCAGTGCATACTCAAAGTTGTTGAAAATGAACAAGGCAAAAAGCCAGGATGTATGAATTTGTAGGTTGATGTGTGAAGCTAACATATGTGTACATAAAACCTGTGTATTGAAAGAGATGATTGTTAAAGTGGGTATCAGGCACAGTGTGTGTGTGTGTGTGTGTGTGTGTGTGTGTGTGTGTGTGTGTGTGTGTGTGTGTGTGAGCGCATGCGTGTGTGTGTGTGTGTGTGTGTGTGTGTGTGTGTGTGTGTGTGTGTGTGTGTGTGTGTGTGTGTGTGTGTGTGTGTGTGTGTGTGTGTGTGTGTGTGTGTGTGTGAAATAGTGGAGAAGAAAAGAAGCACTAAGTACAAACCTGAAGCAGGACATGGTATTTTAAATCGGCAAGCTGAAAATACTGACAGATTGATGAAGGACAGCTTCCTGTTTCTTCCCTTGCTGATTTGTTTTATCGTAGGAGTTACCCGGCAAATGAGCCAAGAGTCCATGTCCTCCTTGCAGTTCCTACGCTTAGGCTTTGGCTCTCATTTCAAGGGGCATAGGCAAGACATACCCCTACAATCTGTACAACTCCTTTTTAAAGACAAATAGTATGTCCAATACTTTACTTGGACAGGAACTTTGTTCCAGAGAAGGGTTAGGTGCTGTATGACTAATCTTTCTCTCCTCTTTATCTTAATTATTTGTTTGAGTAGATTTACATCTCTGGCCCTAGTGTTTCCTAGCTAGACTGCTTTCTTTATTGAGGTATAATGGATCCGTAGGTGATCTCAAAAGAGTATATACAAAACTGAGAACACGGGTAAAGCCTCCACTGTTCTTCATAGTTCAGCTCTTTTAGGCTCTGATCTTTATAGTTATAGACCTCTGGAGTCTTTCCAATTGCTTGTTATGCTTAGTAAGGTACATTCCACAGATATTTTCATCTTGAACGAATACATTTTGCTTTGAGCTGTACAAAGTAAATAGATTTCCTAATTGAAGTGCTGTGTTATCTGTAATATAAGCTGGAGCTAGGGGATGCTTGCCAAATGCTAGAATGTTGCACTTTTTGGTATTGAGACTGAGTCCATTTTAGAAACCAGCTATTGACAAGTGTAAACACCTGCTGGAGTGCATATATGCCAGAGGGGGACCTGACAATGACTCCTAACTTAGAATTATATGTTAACTTAGTTAGTCAAAGATCATTGTTTGATAAGTGGAGATCTGAGAAGTAGATGTCAACCAGCAGATGTCCCAGCAAAAATCCCTTTGGAACTCCACTGGTCAGCTCCATGCCCACAGAGGACACCCAGAAACTCTTATTGTGTGAGCGCAATGCACTTCAACTAATCAATACAAAAAGAGCAGCACCAAAGAAATTTGAAGAGAAGTACAGGCAAAGGAATCCAGATATGGAAAACTTTACAACACAAAAAATAAGAAGACAACGAGGAAAAGTAGAAAAGATTAGTAATAGAAAAGTTAAAGAAATAAATACTGAGGTTATAGAGTGCCTGGGAAGTGAAGGATTCAGTGTAGAAAATCTAATTCAGAAAGTACCACAGCAGGATAGAGCAAAGGACATCCAAATTAAGGAGAAATCAGTGGAACAGGAAGCAACAGGCCAGTTGCCATATGAAGAAAATAAACATACTCGGAGGCTCTAAATAAAAATCTGCAAAAGCAACAGAGACCTCCAAAGCAGACATCCAAGCAACCTCCACACTCCATCACCAACCATGAAACACATACTTCACATAATCAGTGTGCCATGCAATCACAGCCCTTAGGGCAAAATAACATACCCAACACACTAGGAATATAGGCAACTCTGTAGTCAGGGACACTGATGTCCCACTAACTAGGCTGGACAAAGAGAAGGTTACAGTTAGCTGCCTGTCAGGCACCAGGATCCGCCACATAACACAAGTACTCAGGTCACTCCAGAACAAGTACAAATACGACTCTGTCATTGTCCATGTTGGTGTGAATGACCTCAGATGTACCTCCCTAGACTACATGAAAAGAGACATGGAAGAGTTCTCTGATCATGTAGCCCAGGCCAGTATGACCCTGACCCTGAGTAGTATCCTGCCCTCACCAAGAATGATGCCACAGTATAAAGAAAAAAATGATAAATTTCAACAATTGGCTAAGTTTCTGGTGTCATTCAAAAGGGATCCAGTATCTGTCCACCTGGGAGGACATGCTCGACAAGCCACGTGGTTTGATGGCTTGTGCCTGTCACCCTTAGGCTTTCAAATACTGGCCAAAGCTCTTGCCACCCCCATAGTGCCTTTTTTAGGCAAGGCTCAAAAGACAAATCCACCACCATAAATAGCACAAGTAACCAAAACCTGAGGGTAATGGTACTCAACTCCAGAAATCTAAACCTCAAAATGCACGCACTCGAGGCACTCCTCAGTATGGAGAACATCGACATCTATGCAGTAACAGAAACCTGGTTTAAGGCTCCTGAGAGCACCCCACCACTACAAGGCTATAACTCATACCATACCTTTCAGCCACAGAACCAGGACTGAACGACAAAAGGCGGGGGTGTATCCATATTCATTAAGGATACCCACACCTCCAGGTTAGTGGCGCAGCACAATGCATCAGAGATCATCCATGTGCAACTAACAACGAGCAAAACTGCAATCCAAATTGTAGCTTGCTACAGATCACCCACCATGACCCAGGACCCCCATTCCACATTTCTGGAGACAATGCCCAACGCTTCCTAGAATTTATAAACTCGAATGCCCTGGATCAACTGGTCAACACCCCCACCAGAGGGAACATCATATTGGACGTGGTCATCACCAACATGGGCGACCAGTGTTCCACACCAGAGGTAAACCCCTCGCTGGTTAGATCAGACCATAGACTAGATCATTCAGGATATCCACATTCCCCCATCACCCCCAATCAAGGAAACCACCTTGAAAAACTTTTCAAAAGCAAACTTCACGTTACTTAAGACCGAGGTGGAAAGGTTCACAGCACCCATGCTAAAGGACAATGCTGTACAAGCTGCTGAAACCTTTACAAAGGCACTCTATGTGCATCTGCAGGAATGCATGGATCGTGCTATCCCAAGTAAAACCAAGACTCACTCCTCCAAGAAAAGGAAACCAGTCTGGTGGACCCCTGCCATAAACAAGATATACAACAGAAGGAGGAAACTAGTACAGAAAGGAGTAAAATCCCAAGAAGGAAAGACATCCCTGATCAGTATCAGCAAGGCTCTATGATCCCTCATTAAATCATCCAAGGCTCGTTTCGAAAGAAAAATTGCCAATGACTCCAAAGATAACCATAAAATTTTCTTTAGCTATGTCAAGAAACTAAGTAGAAACTCTCAGATCTGCTCTGAGTTAGTGCAGAATGACACGAAATACACTGAACCGACTGATATTGCCAACATTCTGGAAGACAGGTTTAGTGCAAACTTCACCCCCTAAAGGGCCCATAACCATACCAGAAGAATGTAGGGCCCCATCAATCACTGACACACAGGTTAAAACAGTCCTATCCAAAGCCAAAAACACAGCTTCAGTGGGACAGGATGGTGTCCCAGGTTGTGTCTTACAAGAGCTCCAAAATAAACTAACCCCTCACCTAAACACACTGCTCAAACTCAGCCTCTCTACAGGCTACGTACCCAAAGAGTGGCGCACAGCAACAGTTATCCCACTCCACAAAGGTGGAGTCACAATGGACCCCAGGAACTATCACCCTGTAAGTCTGACTAGCCTGGTCTGCAAGGCGATGGAGCACATCATCATGGAACTCATTAACAGAGACATTGGGAACCTCCAAACCTTGGACCCTCCCCAGTTTGGCTTTGTTAAGGGCAGATCATGCCTCCTAAACCTGGTGGACTTCTTTGAGACAGTTACCAAGGCATTAGACGAGGGAAAGGAGGTCCACACAGCCTACCTAGACCTCACAAAGGCTTTTGACACCATTCCCCATTCTAGTATTATAGACAAGCTCACCAGCTTGAACATAAACCCCTATGTCACGAGATGGGTTGCCAACAGGCCCATGGATAGAACCCACATGGTGAGAGTTGCAGGCTCTACATCCAACTCTAAACTGGTTACAAGTGGCATCCCCAGGGCTCAGTCCCAGGACCCCTCCTGTTCGGTATATACTTCCCAGAGGTACAGGCAAGCATATGAAGACTATGGCTGACCAAGTTCGCAGACAACTGCAAACTAGGGGCCATAATTGATTCTCCGGCTGATACAGACACCCTCCAGAAAGGTCTCACTGAGATGGATACCTGGTGTCAAAATCATGGCCTCAAGCTAAATGCCAAAAAGTGCATAGTCATCCCCTTTGGAAAAAAATAAAGTACCCGTGAACTACAACATAGGTGGCAGTCCCCTAAATACAGAAAATGCAATAAGGGATCTGGGGACCCAAGTAGATAGTAACCTCTCCTTTGATAATCATATTGCCAAGGTGGTTAGAAAATCCTTCTATGTGGCCCACCTAATCACAAAAGGGTTCGCATCTAGAACAAAAGAGGTTATTGTGCCTCTCTACTCATCACTCATTAGACCCATCATAGAATACAACACCCCATTTGGGATGTACTTTACAAGACACCTGCAACAGCTGGAAAGACTACAAAAGTACCTCACCAAGAGAATTACTGGCCTCAAACAGATGCCCTATGCAGCCTGACTCAAGAAACTCCAGCTGTACTCGGTTGCATACTGCTTACTCAGAGTTGATCTCTGCCTGACATACAAGGCCATGTCCAACCCAGAATTGATGGACATGCTCCACATGCTCTAGAGATATAAACCTCACCACAATGATAAATAGGACATGCTGGAGGGATAGATTCCTGTCCCAGAGACTCCCCATGCTTTGGAACAGGATTCCAATATACATCAGGCAGAGCCCCTCACTAATGCTCTTCAAGAGAAACCTTGACATGTGGATGGGAAACAGAAAATTTACCCCGGGGATCACTGCAGTGGCTCCGCTGGACAGTGGCGCAGGGAACTAATGGCTCTGCTGGACAGAGGCACAGGGAACTAATCTAAGGGGGTGGCGAAAGCCAACACATTCTGGCTAGGCTTATAAATGCCCTTGGGCAGATAGCCTAGTACTTACCTATGAAGCTATGAACCTATGAAGATATTTTGGAGCCTTCCATAGGAAACCAATATAAACATTCACTTGAAGCTGGACAGCAAGGAAAGAAACAGGAAGCTGTAGCAACTCTGACGCAGTCAATGATGAGATGTGATAGGCTAGTGAGCTCCCATATGATAGAGCAAGGGATGACACAGGATGAAATTGAAGAGAGTGTGCCACAGGAATATGCTATAGAACTTTCTATAGAATACTTCAGAAAATGGATAACAAAAAATATGCCCTCAGTTTAGAAGAAAATGAGCTAAGAGAAGAGTTGCTTGATTTAATAGAGATAGAATGACATATTAAGATCAATGAATGAAAGAAAGAAAAACACAGAAGGTCAATAAAACCCAAAAAGGTAGAATTTGATCAAACAAATGAACACAGTAATTAGGAATGTCCATAAAGATCCATGCGATATAACAGAAGTAAACAGGATATATTATTGTGCAGCTAAATTAATAACAGATACAATTCTACCACAAGAACACAGGCTAGTAAGGGAAAGGAAGGGGAGAAATAGAATACATTCATGGAAGTATCGAATAGAGAAAACTACAAAGCAATTAAGACAAGAGGCGTCACTGTTAGAAGAGCATAGAAGAGGGAACAGATCATCAAAAATACTCAGAAAGATATACATAATAAAAGCAACGAGCGATATTATAACGGATCAAAGTTTATCATGCACTATCACAAATAATATCACAAATAATAAACTAACAACATCAGCACAGGTGGAAAAAACTTAGAAGATGCACAGATAAATATAAAAGAAAAGTACAAAATAAGCAATTTATTGATGACCCAAAAAAGTTTTGTAGAGAATTGGGAAACAAGGTAAAAAGAATTGAAATACCACCAAAAAAAGAAGAAATAGATACATTTTGGAGAAGCATTTATGAAGATCCTGTAGAATGTAACAAAGATGCTAAATAGATAGAAGAAGTAAAAGAAAGAATAAGAAGTTCAAATGTACAGGATATGAAACGGGATGAAGTAACAGCCAGAGATATTGAAACAAAGTTAAGAAAAGCCTCTAATTGGAATACTCCAGGCCCAGATGCAGTACCTAACTTCTGGTTAAAAGTATTAACATCTTTGCATGAAGATTTATCCATGAGTAAGAACTATTTATATGCACACTCCGAACAGACACCAACCTGACTAATAACAGGAAAAACAATGCTCCTACTTAAGAGTGAACCAGCAAGCTACCCCAAAAAAATTATAGACCAATATTGCCTTTCGATGCTGTATAAACTATACACAGGAATTGATGCAGACAGACTTTATAGTCATTTAGAAGAAAACTAAATTATGGGAATAGAACAAAAAGGCAATAAAAGAAAGTCATATGGAACAAAGGATCATTTGTTGTTAAATAAAGTCATAGTGGAGAACTGTAAAAAGGGGAAGAATCTAAGTATGGCATGGATTGACTACAAAAAAACATTTGACAGTATCCCACATTCATGTGTAAAAGTGCTTAAAAATGTATAAGATATACCCTACATTGATAAACTACATCACAGCAACCATGAAACAGTGGCAACCCACTTTGCAGTTAAGCCATGATAAAGGACAAATTATTATTCCAGGGATAAAAATCCAAAGGCAGATATTCCAGGGTGACTTTCTGTCACTGTTGCTCTTTTGCCTTGCCCTTAACCCATTAAGCTGTATGGTTAACAGGTTAGGTCATGGCTATAATTTGGCTCCCAGAAAGCAACAAAGTGTAAGATTTCCCATCTTCTCTTTGTCAATGATTTAAAACTGTATAGCTCGTCAGATGAGAAGCTGAAAGCACAACTGCAAGTAATCAAAACCTTTTCAGAAGATATAAGAATGTCATTTGGTCTTGATAAATGTGCAAACATAACCTTTAAAACAGGAAAGCTGCACACCAAGAAAACATCAGTTTGGGACAAGAATGTGATATAAAAGAACCTGAGCAAGAGGGAGTGTATAAATGTTTGGGAACTGATGAAAGGATCAGCAATAAAATATGAACAAATGCAAATAAAACTTAGCAAAGAATACTTTAGCAGACTTTAAATTAATCCTGAAAACAGCATAGTCATCTGGGGATAAAATCCAAGCTATAAAACAATTTGCTCTTCCTGTCCTAAATTACAGTTTTGGAGTGATTGACTGGCCTCAAAAGGTGTTGGATAGAAAAGACAGAAAAACAAGAAGGATGCTTCATGCTCATCAAATGATTTATAAAAATCAGTGCCTACCAAAATTATATATTCCCTGTTCTGAAAGTGGTATGGGCCTCCTTGAAACTGATTACATGTATAGATGTGCAGTCATGGGACTGCATACATATCTGCTAACTTCACATGACCCAAACATAGTGAAATTTTTGAAACATGAGGAGAATGAATCTAAGATGACTTCCCTTCTTAGTCTAGTACAGTGATGGCGAACCTGTGACATGCGTATCAAAGGTGACATGCCGCAATGTTTTGGGTGACACATCAGAGTTCACCAACACCCAAGTTACCAAAGAAACTGACTGAACAAAAATACAAGAAATATGTGACCCTCTATTTATCTATTAAAACTCAGCAACAAAAAGGTCATTAATTGATGTTAATCAAATCAAATGCAAGGTGTTCCATACTTTTTTCATTTCAATTCAAAATTACTTTCAAAGTAAGGTAATTTTTGGTGCATTGTTTGAAGCCCAATTATCAGTATGCATATTGTTTTCTTTATTATAAGTCACTGATTTTTGTTTTACTTTTATAACTAGCAGCACACGACTGGACTGTATTTTTTTAAAATAAACGAATATGCAAAGAATTGTTGCTCTTTTGTTAAGGGGGTGCACACCAGCAGAGTCAAGATAGGCATTTTCCAAATTTTTGATACGCTGAGTCCAAAAGGTCTAGCAGAAACATATTGGCATCAAGGCGGGAATGGAAATCAAACCAGAAGTAGATAAAAATAAGGCAGCAACTGAATGTGCCAAAAAAAAAGAAAGAATATAAAGTGAAGGATTACATGAGAAGGCAAGAAATGTGGAAAATGCATAAATATAGTTGCAAGTACATGAAACTCCTGGAAAAAACCCATGTTGATCAGGACTGAAAGCAGAAATGGTTAAGGAGAGACGAGTTCAAACCAAAATATGAAAGGTTAATACTGACAGCCCAAGATAGTGGCTTACATATACGTTGTTTTACAAAGTCCATAGAACATGTAGGAGAAACAGACAAATGTAGGATTTGTAAAAGAGAATTGGAAACAGTTGGACACCTTGTTGCTGGTTGTGATATAGTAATGGCAGAAGGACTGTATACTGAAAGGCATAATAATGTGCCAAGACTGTTGCACTGGGGATTGTGCAAACATTATAATATTGAAGTAGCTGAAAAACACTGGAAACATGAGCCACAAAGCATCATAGAAAATGCTGAGGTCTACATCACATGGGATCACACATTATCAACAGTTCAAAAGATTGATGCAAGAAAACCAGATATAGTGGTCCATGAAAAGAAGACAAAAGTAACATTAATCATTGAAATTGCTACACCTAGTGATTACAGTGTCTTGTGTACAGACAGATACAATGTCATAAAATATCAGGATTTGCAGGCAGCAATGATAGCAATGTGGAAGAAAGATACAATTTCAATAGTAGTAAGAGCAATGAGTCTTATAAAAAAGAATCTACAATTGTATTTAGATATGCTACCAATACCTGTAACTCTGTACGCATTGCAGACAAAGTCATTACTGGGCACATTGTGGGTGCTCTGAAGAGCACTTCAGGCTGACATCAAAGATTGAAACAATGGTAATTTCACAAACTTCAATCCTACTTTGACTTAGGAATGGGGTCCATTCCCATCATGGTATTAGAAACCTAAAATACTTGGAGAGATTAAAAAAATGTGAGTCATGTGTCTAAGCTAGTTGCCACTGCAGCTAACCACATATGGGTCATTTTGGAGCTACTCTGACTTTCTTATTATATTTGTATGTGGTGTAGTATCAAATGTCTTGGCAGGGACATCGTATGTTGTGTGGACACCATGTTGATAGTAATAAATGTCTTGGCATGAACGTGGTACACTGTGTGGACAGCATGTGGTAAAGTATCAAATGTCTTGGCTGGCACATGGTACGTTATATGGACAGCATGTGGTATAGTATCAAATATCTTGGCAGGCACATGCTACATTATGTGGACAGCATGTGGTATAGTAGCAAATGTCTTGGCAGGCACATGGTATGCTGTGTGGACAGTATGTGGTATAGTATCAAATGTCTTAGGAGGGACATGATACGCTGTGTGGACAGTATGTGGTATAGTATTAAATGTCTTGGTAGGGACATGGTACACTGTGTGGAAAGCTTCTTCACAGTCTACAGCCTGAGAAATGGTTTCAAAGCAATGCACTGGATTCATGAGACACAATAATACACCTTTGAAAAAGTCATACTGCTAGGGGTCAAGACCGGTAAGATATCCAATGCCATACTTAATTAGGACTGTTATGATATGCTGTATGGTTTTGCATATAAGACTTGGCTGACTTGTCTATAATTCCTGGGGTCGGAGCTGGGACCACATATGTGGAGTGGCATCATAACAGCTGGATGAAGAGGCTGTGGAGTGGGAACACCAGTGCTTTTTTAGTACTGTTACATAGACAACCAAGTATTCTTCATTTTTACAGTACCTACATTACACACTTAAGTTGGTGGCTTGATTCCATCAGGAATAAGTGGGTTTGGAATAGATGTCTCTGGGATGAAGTTTTGCCAGTAAGCTGGCAACATCCATTGGACTGGAGTAGTTAGTACCATTGTGAATACACTTAGGTCAATACTGGGCATTATTTCTTGTCTTTCTAAATAACTAAAGAAGGATTTGTTGGCTTCTGTAATTAGCCTAAGTTCATGAGATGCCTTTGTTTTCCTTGTCTTTTTTTATTTATTATTATTTATTTATTTATTTAGGGCTATTATCTATCTGTTTGATGTTCTCCTTAATATTGTGGTCATTACATAGATTTTGGCATATGCACAAAAATGTTATCTTTATCTATGTACATCTGTTAAATGGATTTTAGCATAGAAGACTATTGTATTAAGTGGATATTTAGAGGCAGCTGGAAAATGAGTAACAACAATGGAGAATGTGCTTCAGTATGAACCACTTATACCATTATTGGAGACAAACTAAAAAATCCTTCTAGAAAGCAAGCTACCATCTCTTACTTTTGTGATGAAAATACAGGAAAACCATACGGGTCCAGGAGCACATTCCACGCAACAAGAAGAATGTGATCTATGCAGCACCTTGACATTCCTGAACACCTTTTAATGTAGGAAGAATAATCAGAAAACTGCAATGAAAGCAGCAAGATCATGTTTACACCATTAGGTAAAACATACTTTTAATATCCAGTATAATCATTTCACACACTGTGTAACTTTTAGAAAGTTTCATTTTTCCATACTGGTGCATATGAAGTTACCCTAGAAAAGGGATGAGACAATGAGCTCTTTCTTGAGAAAATACGGGTATTCTGGAATGCTTCACCTCTGCCATACCCAAAACATTATTCTTAGAATTCACAGTCAAGCCTGCCTGCTTGCTGCTTATAACTCTAGCATTGTCTGCACTTTGGTCTAATGAGATACCCAGTCCTCTGAGTGAACCCATCATCCATGTATGCAGCATTCTATCACCAGTGGAACTTCAACAGAAAGGGCCACTGAAAGATGACTTTGCTTTATACTAAATGGTAAACCTTCCTCCTAAAATGTACTATCAGGGATTTTACTCAGAGACAACCTTGGGTGAAATAGCACTCCAGGCAAAGGCCTTCATGGCATGCTCCCTTATGCCCACTGTCTCTCCCCATCCCTTACTGCCGTCATTATGGTTGCCATCCATCATACCATTCCCACATTATCAGGATTACTTTTTTCTGAGTTTTTGTCCCTTTTATTACCTTCCTGCATATCTGACTAACTCTGCAACTTTTACCTGCATCATTTCAGCACACCATAACTATACCATATGGTGCTATAATAACTGTGGAAGAAAAACTATATTAAGCCAGGGGGTCTGCGGTCAGCTAGGCCTACAGCAGCCATGATGCAGTTCAGGTTGTTCGGAGTGAATTCTAGAGTTTTTCTTTAAAACCTTTTTGCCCAGATGATGACCTTAACAAAAATGAGTAATGAAAGAAATTCAGTGTTACTGTTCAATTTTTCTTTTTCCTGCATACCTTCCATACACCCTAACTGGTCAGCAATGGACTACAATAACTGAATAGTGGAGGTAGTGGGGGGTGCGTTTGTCAACTAGTGGTGTTCAGTATCCTTTACTTCACTTATTATCATTTTAATATTCTTTTTATGGTTAGTTTGCAGGATCACACCTGAATATGTAGCCATAGTTCCATTTTTATTATATCTTGTTTCTTTCTAATTTATGTTGCCTAATTTTCCTCAGTTGTCTTTAGCTCTTTAGTATATTTTAATTAAAATTAAAATTTTCTATTTGCAGTCTGAGGTAGGTCTCATTAAATACCAGTCTGAATCAGTGTTAAATTTGCTGAACTGTCTTGATGTTTTCGCTGACTTTCCCTACCGCATGTTAGGAATGTATGTCTGGCTTCCCAATACAAACTCTTGTTTCAAAAACAGTAATAAAGTAGTAGAGGCATGTTGTGCAAAAGATCATATTTTTCTCCTCTTCTTTAAATTTGGACAAGGCTGTAGCATTTGCAATGACATTGCAATGTATTTTCTATCTGGTAGCATGGTAGCAATGATGAACCTAGGGAGAAGAATATATATTTGCATTGTATTAAGTGCTTGTTGTATCGCTATATGTTGTGTGTTGCAAAAACTGGACAGTTGGAGAAATTGACTGGACCATCTTTATTCTACTGACACAATCTATACAAAAGTTCATTTTATGTGTAATTATTACACGGTTTTTAAGTTTAATTACAGAGCTGCCATATCCCAATAACTTAACAGTTTTCATCTTTAATTAATAGTTGATTTAATAACTCAGGAAATAATGATACCACTATGTTACTGCAGTTCACAGCCACCCTGTATGTGCTCTCGATATGCATACCTGATGTATGAGTGAAAGTACTGATAGAGAAATATATCTAACATCTGTGTGTGTGTGTGTGTGTGTGTGTGTGTGTGTGTGTGTGTGTGTGTGTGTGTGTGTGTCAGAAATTATACAAATAGGGAGTGGCTAAGATGCCAAGCAAAGCAGGATCTGACCAACGTAATCCACAGAGTAAACGAGTGCCAAGTGGGTAGTTGCAAGAAAATTTATTGATATAAAACAAGCGCTTTCGCTCAGCTAGATACCGAGCTTTTTCAAGTTAAAAATGAATTCAAACATTGGAAACAGTGTCATTTTATATATCTTTCCCTATCACATGGTTAGCTAGTTAGCTGTTAGTCTTAGGTCAATTAACAATTAACAATTAGTGAGGAGTGCGACGTTAGTGAAGCAACACTCATAATTTAAAAAGAAGAAATGCTCATATGTTTAAAAAGAAATACCCATATTACAAAGCGTTGCACATTTGAAACATAAAATACACTGTTTAAAAATGTATGTGCTAATGCTCATGTATTAACTCTAGTAGCAAGTGTGTATACATATAAAACCTGTTAAATGAACTGCATTATCAGTTATATTAAAAACTGTATTCCTGTTGTTCATAATTTTTGTGGTAAATATATTTGGTGAATGTTAAAACAATTTTAAAAATAGTAGAAATAGAAAACATACAACTGTAGAGAGAAAAACTTGTTGAAAAAAGTATACAAGCATAAAGTTTACTGTAGTTAAAAAGTCATGTTGCAGCAGACACCTACAACAGTGAATGATCTTACTGTGAAGGGTGTGTCTACTTACAAACCTACAAGCAAGCTCTTCTAATTTTGAGAACACTGCCGATGTTAACACTCTCATTTAAACCTGGGGCTCTACTTGCTTCTAACCTGAGTTGCCAGAAAAGTTCTCTATATTCTAGACGTGTTTCCCAGTCGCCACCCCTAGCATTGGGAAGTACTTGTTCCAATACCAAGAACTTGAATTTGAAATTCTTGCAAACCAAGGAATGCTTATATAAAGCATTTGATTCCTTTTGTTTAGAAATGTCATGTAAATGCTCATAAATTCTTCTTCTAAAAGGCCTTTCTGTTTTGCCAATATAGAAACTAGTGCAGGTGGTACAGAACCCTAAGTATACCACTCCTTTGCTGCCACAGTTTGTAAAAACTTTAGGTCTAAACAGAAAGTTCCTAGAAACAATGTAAATACTAGGGGTGTCAAAAATAGTGTTGCATTGTTTGCAGGCACCACATTTAAAGGTGCCTGCTTTGGACAATTGAGTGTTCGTTCTGGTATGGTTGTTCCCTTCAAAAATTTCTTTGAGGTTGGTGTCCCTCTTTCTAATAAACTTTGGGTGTGGTGGTATAATATTTTTCAATTCATCATGTAGTGAAAGAACTGGCCAATGTCTGTGGAAAATTTCTTCAACTTCAAAGGAGTTGAGACAGTAAGTATAAATGAACCTGCCATAAGTGTAGTCAGGCTCTTTAATGTCAGTGTGATGAACAACCACATCTGCACCTAAAAGAGGGGGATAGAGTGTTTCTCTGCTGCCCATGACCTGTTGGGCTAAAGTAGTTAAAAGTGTTAAGGGGTATCCTCTTTTAAGAAATAGGGATTTTAGGAAGTCAATCTCTTCTAAACAATCGTGTGTAGTACTGGACATTCTAGAAGCTCTTATGAATTGTCCTTTGACAATGCCCTTTTCTGATAGAAGGGGTGTCCACTCTGAAAGTGTAAGTATGTATTAGAAAAGGTTGGCTTCCTATACAGTTTAGATTGGAATACATTATTGACCTGATCCTTGTATAAGGTTACATCAAGGTAATGTAGTTCGTCATTACTAATCGTATACGTAAAAGATAAAAAATGGGTGGTTGAGTTTAAATACTTGATGAAATCTAAAATTCATCATGGGTTCCTGCCCAAAAAATGCATATATCATCTAGGTACCTCTTGTAGTGCACTAAATATTGTACCCAGGTGGTAGAAAAAATAAACCTTTGTTCCCATCTATGTAAGACGGTGTTAGCATAAAAGGATGCACAAGGAGTGCCCATAGCTACTCCTTTTTTCTGCTTGCATATTTCACCATTAAAATGTATATAGTTGTTTTCTAAAATTGTTTCCATGTATTCAACTAACAGGTTAGTTATAGTGTTGTCCAGATTGGTTTCAGTACTTAATACTTCATTAAAGCACTCTAAGCCCACTGAATGTGGAATACTTGGGAATAGATCAACTATATCTATAGTGATCAAAAGAAGTTCCGGTTTGTAAAAAGCATGTTTTATTCCTTTGAGAAAATTCCAGGAGTCCTTACAAACGTGTTCTAATGATGTTCCGAACTGTTTTGTTACCTGGTCAATAAATTTCCCTAAAGGTTCTGTAATGCCTCCTGCCCCAGATACAATTGGTCGAAACTTTAAAGGGTCAAGCCCTTTGTGTATCTTGGGGATTCCGAAAATAACAGGGATTCTTGGTTTGTTGACATACAAGTAGTTGTAAAGCATTTCATTAATAGCGCCTTGAAGTAGGTGGTCAGTTAACATAAAACTAATCTTCGAATAGGCGATATTAGCCTCATTTCTAGATACTAGCTCGTACTGGTTAGAATCCTGCAACATGCTGTAAATGTAGGTATCATAATCCGAGTTGTACATCAACACCACCCTCCCCTTTATCAGGTTTCATAACTCTAACATTCTCTTTCTTGAGATAGTTAATGAGTCTGAGTGCTTGTTGGTCTAAGTTGGTTGGAGATGTTTTAGCTACTTTGGACCGGAATGATCTAAGGTCCCTATCAACAAGTTCCTCAAAGACCTTAATGGATGGGTGGGTGGGGGGGTTGAAAGTACTACTCCTACTCAATTTGTTGTTGGTATAGGGTTGCCCCTTGAAGTAGAGTGTAAGATTTAAATTCCTTACAAAAAGTTTCAAGTCTATAAGGGTGTTCACTATATTGAGGGGGCGTAGGGTTACAAATTGGAGACCTCTGGTTAGCAAGTCAAAGGCGTCCTGCTTAATGTCAACGTCTGTATAGTTGAAAATAGTAAAATTATCTTTCTTGATTACAACGTAGTTACTACCATGTGTAAAGGACATGTTATGTTCATTCTGAGACACATTGCCAGCTTGACATGCTACTATCTCCTGTTCCACCCTTGAGGTGTCTGTTTTTGTCCCCTCCCCCCCGTTCTCCCGGGGGGTTGCTGAAAATCCTGGGGGAGTTCTTTCTTTCCTTTGTCAGCCAGCCTTTCGCTTCTACAAAGTGGTTCACTATATTTTAAATTGTGTTCTTCGAGAATGTTCCCCTGGTTGTTGTTATTGATATAACTACCCACATTTGGTTTATTGACCCATCGTGATCTACCAGGCAGTGGATATACCACCCCTTCACGATATTCAATGAGGTCATGTTCTAATTTACGCACTTTTCTATTAAGGATTCTAACACAAAACTGATCTACTTCATCAAACACTTTATCATAGTTGAATTTTACACTCTGAAACTTTCTGTCATTCACTAATGAGTTGATTAAACCATTTAGCTCAGTTAGAAGAATATCGGCTTTCGCCTCATATTCCAAAACCATAGCATTTAAAATTTCAATACCAGCCCTGTCAAAGATATCACATAGTTTCTTGTAATATGGAGTTCCCATCTGTACATTGTTAGGGAACTTAGAACAATGTAGACCCTTCGGTACATGTTGCACGGTCACACACTCTTTTAAATAATTAATTTCAAGCTGGTTGCTCTTATGATGGGTCAATAAACCAATTGTGGGTAGTTATATCAATAACAACAACCAGGGGAACATTCTCGAAGAACACAATTTAAAATATAGTGAACCACTTCGTAGAAGCGAAAGGCTGGCTGACAAAGGAAGGAAAGAACTCCCCCAGGATTTTCAGCAACCCCCCGGGAGAACGGGGGGGAGGGGACAAAACAGACACCTCAAGGGTGGAACAGGAGGTAGTAGCATGTCAAGCTGGCAATGTGTCTCAGAATGAACATAACATGTCCTTTACACATGGTAGTAACTACGTTGTAATCAAGAAAGATAATTTTACTATTTTCAACTATACAGACATTGACATTAAGCAGGACGCCTTTGACTTGCTAACCAGAGGTCTCCAATTTGTACCCCTACGCCCCCTCAATATAGTGAACACCCTTATAGACTTGAAACTTTTTGTAAGGAATTTAAATCTTACACTCTACTTCAAGGGGCAACCCTATACCAACAACAAATTGAGTAGGAGTAGTACTTTCAACCCCCCCACCCACCCATCTATTAAGGTCTTTGAGGAACTTGTTGATAGGGACCTTAGATTATTCCGGTCCAAAGTAGCTAAAACATCTCCAACCAACTTAGACCAACAAGCACTCAGACTCATTAACTATCTCAAGAAAGAGAATGTTAGAGTTATGAAACCTGATAAAGGGGGAGGGGTGGTGTTGATGTACAACTCGGATTATGATACCTATATTTACAGCATGTTGCAGGATTCTAACCAGTACGAGCTAGTATCTAGAAATGAGGCTAATATCGCCTATTCGAAGATTAGTTTTATGTTAACTGACCACCTACTTCAAGGCGCTATTAATGAAAAGCTTTACAACTACTTGTTTGTCAACAAACCAAGAATCCCTGTTATTTTCGGAATCCCCAAGATACACAAAGGGCTTGACCCTTTAAAGTTTCGACCAATTGTATCTGGGGCAGGAGGCATTACAGAACCGTTAGGGAAATTTATTGACCAGGTAACAAAACAGTTCGGAACATCATTAGAACACATTTGTAAGGACTCCTGGGATTTTCTCAAAGGAATAAAACATGCTTTTTACAAACCGGAACTTCTTTTGATCACTATAGATATAGTTGATCTATTCCTAAGTATTCCACATTCAGTGGGCTTAGAGTGGTTTAATGAAGTATTAAGTACTGAAACCAATCTGGACAACACTATAACTAACCTGGTAGTTGAATACATGGAAACAATTTTAGAAAACAACTATACACATTTTAATGGTGAAATATACAAGCAGAAAAAAGGAGTAGCTATGGGCACTCCTTGTGCGTCCTTTTATGCTAACACCGTCTTACATAGATGGGAACAAAGGTTTATTTTTTCTACCACCTGGGTACAATATTTAGTGCACTACAAGAGGTACCTAGATGATATATGCATTTTTTGGGCAGGAACCCATGATGAATTTTTGGATTTCATCAAGTATTTAAACTCAACCACCCATTTTTTATCTTTTACGTATACGATTAGTAATGACGAACTACATTACCTTGATGTAACCTTATACAAGGATCAGGTCAATAATGTATTCCAATCTAAACTGTATAGAAAGCCAACCTTTTCTAATACATACTTACACTTTCAGAGTGGACACCCCTTCTATCAGAAAAAGGGCATTGTCAAAGGACAATTCATAAGAGCTTCTAGAATGTCCAGTACTACACACGATTGTTTAGAAGAGATTGACTTCCTAAAATCCCTATTTCTTAAAAGAGGATACCCCTTAACACTTTTAACTACTTTAGCCCAACAGGTCATGGGCAGCAGAGAAACACTCTATCCCCCTCTTTTAGGTGAAGATGTGGTTGTTCATCACACTGACATTAAAGAGCCTGACCACACTTATGACAGGTTCATTTATACTTACTGTCTCAACTCCTTTGAAGTTGAAGAAATTTTCCACAGACATTGGCCAGTTCTTTCACTACATGATGAATTGAAAATATTATACCACCACACCCAAAGTTTATTAGAAAGAGGGACACCAACCTCAAAGAAATTTTTGAAGGGAACAACCATACCAGAACGAACACTCAATTGTCCAAAGCAGGCACCTTTAAATGTGGTGCCTGCAAACAATGCAACACTATTTTTGACACCCCTAGTATTTACATTGTTTCTAGGAACTTTCTGTTTAGACCTAAAGTTTTTACAAACTGTGGCAGCAAAGGAGTGGTATACTTAGGTTTCTGTACCACCTGCACTAGTTTCTATATTGGCAAAACAGAAAGGCCTTTTAGAAGAAGAATTTATGAGCATTTACGTGACATTTCTAAACAAAAGGAATCAAATGCTTTATATAAGCATTCCTTGGTTTGCAAGAATTTCAAATTCAAGTTCTTGGTATTGGAACAAGTACTTCCCAATGCTAGGGGTGGCGACTGGGAAACAAGTCTAGAATATAGAGAACTTTTCTGGCAACTCAGGTTAGAAGCAAGTAGAGCCCCAGGTTTAAATGAGAGTGTTAACATCAGCAGTGTTCTTAAAATTAGAAGAGCTCGCTTGTAGGTTTGTAAGTAGACACACCCTTCACAGTAAGATCATTCACTGTTGTAGGTGTCTGCTGCAACATGACTTTTTAACTACAGTAAACTTTATGCTTGTATACTTTTTTCAACAAGTTTTTCTCTCTACAGTTGTATGTTTTCTATTTCTACTATTTTTAAAATTGTTTTAACATTCACCAAATATATTTACCACAAAAATTATGAACAACAGGAATACAGTTTTTAACATAACTGATAATGCAGTTCATTTAACAGGTTTTATATGTATACACACTTGCTACTAGAGTTAATACATGAGCATTAGCACGTACATTTTTAAACAGTGTATTTTATGTTTCAAATGTGCAACGCTTTGTAATATGGGTATTTCTTTTTAAACATATGAGCATTTCTTCTTTTTAAATTATGAGTGATGCTTCACTAAAGTAGCACTCTTCACTAATTGTTAATTGTTAATTGACTTAAGACTAACAGCTAACTAGCTAACCATGTGATAGGGAAAGATATATAAAATGGCACTGTTTCCAATGTTTGAATTCATTTTTAACTTGAAAAAGCTCGGTATCTAGCCGAGCTAAAGCGCTTGTTTTATATCAATAATTTTTCTTGCAACTACCCACTTGGCACTCATTTACTCTGTGGATTACGTTGGTCAGATCCTGCTTTGAAGCTTGTTTTTCTTTGGTTTGGTGATACTGTTGCTATTTATTTCTTGGTTAAGATGCCAAGCAGATAACAGCACAAAACTCTGGCTCTGCCTTAAAATAATTTTTCTGACAAGATTTTGCCAATTTTTTATTAGAAACTTTGAATATTTTGTTTCTACCTGTTACCACAATAAACTGGTAATTTTACTGAGATGAAATTTCATTCTTAGAGGATTATTTATGCTTTTATCCTGTCAGAAGTTCTACAGACTGTAATAGCTATGAGTCACTTGAAGGCTTCTCTCCAAGATAATTCTATGAAGAAGGAATTACAAACAATTGTAACCAGTATACAGGACCTCTCCATAAAAATGGATAACTTGGAAAATACTATGGATAATATGAAGAAAGAAAGAAACAGATGCACATACTTAAAGAAATCATCACAAAATATTCTGATCAATAGCTATAGAAGATTCTCTTGGATCTATATTATGTGATCGAATAATCTCTTCTTTGAACACATAATAATCGACACATATACAGCAAATGCTGTAAACCGCAAATGGCCATGTCCTCAAATTTTTTCCTCAAGAAAAAATTCACATGGCCATAAAATAAAAAAACAAACTTTAAAACACTAATTAAGTGGGGGTTTCACCCCCACCCCCCAAACTATCTATACCAATTCCAAGATCACTCTACATTGAAGAAAAGGGAAATTCCTTATAACATTCAACTGAATTTTTTCCTGAGGAAAAATTTCGAGGACGTGGCCATTTGTGGTTTACAGCGTTTGTTGTATATGTGTCGATTATTATATGTTCGAAGAAGACATTCTTCAATCACATAATATAGACCCAATTCTCTTAATGAGACAGATGGAAGACAAACTGAGAATGAAAGCCAGATAGATTTCCTATTAAAACAAAACAATATATTACTGGAGAAAGTGGAAGACCTAGAAAGCAGATCAAGAAGGAATAACATTAGAATTTATGGAATCCCAGAAAGAATGGAAGGTAATAATAAGATCCAGTTCCTAAATGACTGGCTTCCTAAGGCATTAAATTTATGTGAATCTCCATCATTTGAAATAGAGAGAGCCCACAGGTTACTGTCAATGTTTCCAGCACAAAAAAACTCATCAGCTTTGAGGTCTTAATTGTAAAAATTTGCCAACACAAGATAAGGACCTTATCCTGAGAGCCGCCTGGTCAGGAACTACAGTTCAAATGAATGGGAAAATATCAGATTTGATAATTATTAGACTACTACAGTAATGGCTAAAAGAAAAGCGTGTATTCCCTTAATCAAGAATCTGAAGAAATCTGACATCAAAGCACAAATTATATTTCTTGCCAGGATAAAAATCTCTCTACCAGAAAGTCAAAGTTTTTTTAACACTCTAGATGTAGCTCTGGACTTTGCTAAGGAAAATAATTTGTTAGGCAGAGTTGAAGAAATGGACCTCTCTTTACCCAGTCTGAAAATACAAGCAACTAAAAGTACACTTGTCACCAAAGATAAAACTAGCAAGAAATTCAAAGAAAAGTAATCTGACCCATATTCTATCACTGAATGTACACTGTGAAGAATATCCCCAGACCACCATGGATGAACACACATATAAGGTAATTTCCCCCCTTTCCCCCCTTTTTTATAACAAAACATTGCATTGCCAATATATAAGATTCACATATATACAATAAGAATACTGAAATAATATAACAGTTTATGTCCTGTTGGTGTTAATTGATTCTGTTGGGGGGGGGTGAGGTCTTATATTGTTAAATGTTCTATTATTTACTTGGGTCTATATTAGATCACCAAACGCTTAAAAAAGTGAACGTTGATTAATCGACCCTATGTAAGTGAAAGCTTATAATGTCGAACTGTCAGAAGAGCGATTTTTTTCACTGTTCCACCAAAAAAAAAAAAAGGAAAAAAGAAAACACTTTAAACATTACATTAAGTGGGGGGCTTTACCCCCCACACCCCCCTACTTAAATATACCAACTCCGGGACCGCACAACAGTGCCGAAAATGGCAAAGTAACAAAGCGGCCAAGTGAATTCTTTCCCAGGGAAAGAATTCGCTTAAAAGCTGCTTCGATATTTTGCCTTTTCAGACTTTTAGGTTCAACCAAGATGCATTCGAAAGAATGTGGCTTCGGTCCTCTAATAGGAAAAACGAACAGGAAAGTAAATTGCTCAATAAAAGCAGCCAAAACCAAGAAAAAAAACAGAGCAATTCCACCAAAGCATGACTCCACTGGTATTTTCCACATGAACAAGCTTTATTGAAACACACTTTCTTCAGAATAAAACCATAAATGCTGGTATCACCACAGATGCGTTTTCATCCTCTAATGACCTCATCAGATGAAATAGAAATGCATACCTTGTACAATTCTTCCCCTAAAATACCCTTCACTTAATTAACACTGCTATCCAATTGGTGTATATTCTTAATGTGGTCACATGTACTTAATAAATGTTCAACCCTATAAAACATTTTTTAAAACTTCCTTTAAACCAGTCCTTAAAAACAGTTCTAAACACATACATACATATGTAAATATATAAATATATAAATATCCACAATACCTTCTCTAAACTCTAATAAATATAAATATAAATAAATATAAATACAAATACAAATACAGTTTAGTTTTATACATGTTAAAAACCATATAAAAACAAACTATTCTTCCATACAATATCACCATCTTGTGTCCAAAGAAGGAATTTAAATCCTATACGGGTGCTTTTTAAATAAATGGTTCAAACAGTAATATAGTAAAAGACATACATTTTCTTTTTTCTCTTTTTGAACCAAAATGGATTATTGCACATACACTTTTGATGTTGCAGTCCTTAGCTTTGTCCGGGGTAAGTAGTATTACATTTAAAAAAAAAAAAAAAAAAAAAAAAAAGCAAAAATTATATTTATAAAGTTAATGTACACAAAGAGATAAATTTTTCTAGAATCACTAGAGCTTTGCAGCCCTTAACTTTAAAACTGGGGCAAGAGAAACTGCATCATTCAAACCTGGAAGCCTAGTAGCTTCCAGGGATAGCTGCCACAGTAGTTCTTTGTATTCAATGGAAGTCTCCCATGGACCTCCTCTTATGTCCTTTGAAATTACTTCCAATACAAAGAATTAAAATTTTCCTTCTTGACAGCTTATTGTGTGTCTATAAAGAGCATTTTGGGTACATTTTGTTCTAATTTCAAAGTTATGCTCATAGATTCTGTTTTTTTTAACTTTCTTTCTGATTTACCTACATAGAATGCTTCACAATGGTCACAAAGCCCTATGTACACTATACCACTAATGTCACAATTCGCCTAGTCCCTACTACTAATAAGTCTATCCCTACTACTAAACAGAATAGTGTCCTTCATATAAATATATGGACACTGGGAGCATCGTCCACATTTAAAGGCCCCTACTTTACCCTCTTTACACTTAGGGCCATCTTTTTTTACCTTCTAATATAGCCTTTAGACTTCTACCCCTTCTGCATGTGCATCTTAAAGGGTTATTGAAAATTCCCTCCAGGTCTGATAGTTCACCAAATCTATTCCATTCCTCTTCTAACAATTTTCTTATTCTTACTGCATCTCCATTATAATCTGTCACAAAATTTCGTTCACCTTCAAACTTCGCTGTTTTAACCTTTTCCTTACTAAGCCCTGTTTTGTCCCCCAAAATGGGTTTAAATCTATCCTGCCTTCCTTCTCTAACTTCTTTTTCTATATTTTTTATAAATTCGTTGGGGTAACCTCTTTCTGAAAACATTTCCCTCAATGTTTTGCATTCTTCATCAAAATCACATTCTCTGGATGTCATACGACTACCCCTAACATGTTGTCCCTTAAGAATTCCTTTTTTCTGGTGTAGGGGGTGTGCACTATTGTACGCTAAATATGAATTTGAGAAAATTTCTTTCTGATAAATCTTTGAACTGAAAATACCTTCACATTTCTTAATAGAAATGTCCAGATATTCCAATTCATCCTTACTAATCTTGTATATAAAATTTAAAAAAACAGTTGATTCTGATATATAATTAAAAAATTCAAAAAACATGCTTTTAGAGCTTATCCATAAAAAACACATGTCATCCAGGTAGTGCTTGTACAGTTTCCAACATTTTACATATTTGGAATTTATTTGTTTTTCCTCCCAAATTGAAAGAATTATGTTGCCGTAAGTAGGGGCACACCTTGCCCCCATCGCTACTACCTGTACTTGTTTAAAAAACTCGCCTTCATAATGTATAAAATTGTATAAAAAATTATTTTTTAAAATGATTTCTATCAGGGTTAAAATAAGATAAAAGTCTCCGTTATTAAACTTACCATACTTAATTAGGGCTTCCTCAAACCATTTCATTCCTTCATCATACGGTATTGATGAGAATAAGTCAATTATGTCAATAGTTATAAAAATCATTTTCTCATCATATAAATCATTTGCTATACTATGTAATAGGTCCCAAGAATCTTTTATTACACCCTGCCTTCCTAATGCCATGTCTTTAAGCTTAGTGTCCAACCATCTGGCCAAAGGTGCTATTATAGACCCTTCTGATGACACTATAGGTCTCATAGGTGGGTCTTCTGTGTCTTTGTGCACCTTTGGAATCCCAAAAATGGTTGGTATTTTTGGTTTTTCTACGTACAAAAACTTAAAAGTTTCTATACTTATTAATCCTTCCAACAGTAAGTTATTTAAAATTAAATAGATTTTTCTATTACCTATGTTTATTTCATTAACTGAGACTCTGACGTATCTATTTGTGTTCTCCAATATGTCCATCATCTTGCCTTCATACACCATTTGGTCCATAAGCACCGTCCTCCCTCCTTTATCTGGTCTCATCACCCTTAAGGTAGTGTCCTCTTTTATTTCATTTAATAGTTTGTTTTCTTCCTTTGTTGCATTGTATCCTATCCTTCTCTTAGAAAGTTCTGATCTTATTTTTCTCTCCTCTAATAGGAACCCATTTACTTCTGCCTTTCTTGAATACTTGTAATAACACTGAGTTCATGTTCCTTCCCTTTTTTTTTCTCCGTTCCTTCTTTTATAAAATCTAAACAAAGGGATGAATGCAATATGATATTTAAGCAGAAATGTTATCATTAAATAGTTTATTTAATAAATGATTTCCATAGGTTCCAGAGTGGGAGGGGCTTTGAAAAGGAGATAATGTTTCAGTTACTGTAATCTATACTGCACTTAACTTAAGGGATGAATGTAATATGATATTTAAGCAGAAATGTTATCATTAAATAGTTTAATAAATGATTTCCATAGGTTCCAGAGTGGGAGGGGCTTTGAAAAGGAGATAATGTTTCAGTTACTGTAATCTATACTGCACTTAACTTTGAATTAATATTTATTTACTTTCTTCCCTGCCCTTTATTTTCCTGCTTTTAACTCTTTTTATTTCTGTCTCTCAATTTTCCTTCTGCTGTAATAATTAAACAAAGCAATAAATTCATTATTTATCTTTTTAAATATGTTACTAGTATACAGAATATCAGGAAATGGTTCTGTGTTTCCCTGGTGGGAGTGGGTAGCAGAGTTAGTTTGGCTGTTTCTTTCCTTTATTTTAAATAATATAATATTGTCTTTGAATTAAAATCTAATTGTTTTCCTCCTTCTGTGTTGTCCGTTTCATTCACTATGTGAACTGCACAAGCTGCTGGTGGTTGTCTCCCTGAACATCTTGAATTTCCCACTGGAACTAAAGAAAACTTCACTTCTGTCTAAAAACTCAAACACAATCATCTCTGAGTAGCAAAGCAGCTAGAAAGAAAGTGCGGAAGTGTGACAAACTGATTAAGGTGACCTTTGAACCTTCCTCATTGCCAATTATATGCCTAAAGTAAGCTTAAACGAACCATACCAAAATGACGTTGAAGACTTAAAGGGACTTTCCTATCATAAATTAAAATTTTAATCATTTATGTGGGCTACATATATTATGCATCAGCTTGAAACGTGTCTAAAAGTAAATATGTCAAGAATATATGGTATCAATTAAGTGTTTTTGTCTGATGAAGTCTGTCTGTTTTAAGGACGAAAAATGTGGTGATTCGTCAAACGTTTAACTTGGATCATTTGTGCAATAAAGTTCAGTTGTGTATTGTTATCGGCTGTCCGGTGCTTCAGTTTTTTCCTCTCGCAGTGTGTTTTTGGTTATAAATATGTCAAGAGATAACACATGGGGAGTGGATTGTGCTTGCATAAGTAAATAGTTTGTTAATACATTTATTTTGCCAATGAAAACAAAAAAAATACTCTGTTCCAGCTCTTAAATTTATCAGAAAGTCTTTTGAGATATTTCACCCTTTATTTTCTAAGGTTATTTGGCAGTTTAAAATGTATCTTATTTTGGCTGCAAATGTTGCAAATAGAGGAAGTAGCTGTGAGGACAAGCTGCCTCCTGTATGTAAATCTCTTTTATATGTTATTTTGAATTGTCCTTGTCTTCCACATAGGAAGCACATCCTGTCTGGATAGATAGGTATAGCAAAAGAGATTACTTCAGAAAATGCTGTCAGAAATTCTACCACACATCAGCTTAATGTCTCTGATGTTTATAGCCTGTTGCAGGAATTAGAGGTACCAGAAACACAGATACATAAACTTTTATTTTAGAGTTTAGCTAAAATGTTGCATGCATTCTCCAAATTGTCCATAATGCATGTACTGTGTGAGTGGTTGAGACTGTGCACCCTCTCCAAAGTGGCTTTCAATGTCTTGTATGCACTGAGAATTAGGATAGGTTCTGATGTCTCCCAGACCCTGTAAAGGATAAAGTGTGTTATCAGAAAAATGGACTGATGGATAGTGTACACTTCTCTTTTTTTTTTTTTTTTTTTTAGGTGTATCCCTGATTCTGATATATATATAATTAAGTGGGAGGGAGAAGAGGGAAATGGAGGAGAGAGAAGGGATGACAGGGAAAGAGGAAGACAGAAAGAAGCAAAATAAAGGAAAATAAAGATGGAGAGAAAGACTGTAGAAAGGAAAGAGAAACAGAAAAGAAGGATAGGAGAAGGGGGAGTAAAAGGGTGAGAAAAAGGGAAAGAAAAAAGGGGAAAGGAAGGAAAAGAAAAGGGGAAGGAATGAAGGGGAAAAGGAAAGAGAAAATGTGGAAAAGGGAAAAAAGAAAAAGAAAGGAAAGGAATGGGAAAAGAAGGGAAGGGAGAAAGGAATACAGGGAAAAGAAGAAAAACATAACAAGAACAGATGATAGAGAGGAGGAGAGAAAGGGAGAGGGAGGGTGGCACATATTTCTGCCTGTATGATGTATAATGCAATGATGCAACAGGAAATAGTCTAAAAGGGAAATTATTATTCGTTATCTCGCATTGCTTGCTTGGAATATAACATATTCATATTTGATATTTAAATGCACTCAAATAACATTTTATGTAACATGAAATATAACAAAACAATGAGAATTATTTTCAATGTATTAATAATATGTTATATATCTCTTATTTAATGTAGCTGTAGTAAATTTTCTAGTCTGTTTTGGTGAATCTGGATCCTCCATTGACACTGTTTTTCCTCTTATGTTTCACATCAGAAATGTATTAGCTCTTTTAGTCTACTGGCAGCAACTAGTTATTGAAAGATATGAGGTTGTTTCTGCAATCACGGTTACACAGTTTATAGATTCTGCAGTTGGAACTGGTTTATATTACAGTAGTGGGGACTTTTGTTCCTAATCAGTGTGCGCTCAGGTCATTATTTTTACCTATGCTATAAAGACTGTGACTACTTCAGTCATGTGGGAGTGAGACAATTTTACAAACTAGAAAATTTTATTATGAATACTCCTAATACTAATAAATATGGGAATTGCATAGAGGGTCATTATATGGGAACAGAAGGATTTTTGACCTGACATTTTTCATGTTCATAGGTTCTTAGGTAGCTACTAGGCTATTAGCCCTATGGCTTATATAAGCCTAGCCAAAAAGGTACCCTGGCTTTTGCCACCCAAGAAAATTATTTTCCTGTGCCCCTGTCGAGCAGAGCCAAAGAAGTGATCCCTGGAGTGAATTTCCTATTTACCATCCAAGAGTGCTAATGAGGAGATTTGTTTGATATAGATAGGTAGTTTGTTCCAGAGTATGGGAAGTCTCTGGGACAGGAATCTATCCCTCTAGCCTGTTCTGTTTATTGTGGTGACAAGGTTTAGGTCTCTAGAGCGTGTAGCTCAGAGGAATTGGGATTTCTTTACATGGAGCATGTCCAACAGCTCTGGGTTTGACATAGATTTGTATGTTAGGCAGAGATCACCTCTGACTAGGCGATATGCGACAGAGTAAAGCTGGAGTTTTTTGAGACGGTCTGCGTAGGGCATCTGTTTGAGGCCGGTAATCCTCTTTATGAGGTATTTCTGCTGCCTTTCTTGTTGTTGTCGATGTCTTGTGAGGTACATACCAAAAGGGGTGTTGTACTTTATAATGGGTCTAATGAGTAACGAGTAGAGAGCAACAATGACCTCTTTTTTCCTGGTTGAGAAACATTTTGTGATGAGGTGTGCCACGTCAAAGGATTTCCTGACTACTGTGGTGATGTGATTATCAAAGGAGAGACTACTGTCCACCTGTCTCCCAAGGTCTCTTATCACACTTTCGATGTTAAGCAGACTACTGCCTATGTGGTAGTTCATTAGTATAGAGTTTTTACCAAAAAGGATGACAATGCACTTTTTGACTTTTTTGGCATTGAGCTTGAGGCCATGGTTTGACACCAGGCATCTATCTCAGTGAGGCCCTTTTGTAAGATGTCCACATCGTTAGGAGTTTCGATTATGGCTCCTAGTTTGCAGTCATCTGCAAACTTCATTAGCCAAAGACCTTCTGTGTTAGCCTGTACTTCAGAGAAGTAGATACCAAACAGGAGAGGACCCAGGATGGAACCATGTGGTACTCCACTTGTCACTGGTCTGAAGTCGGATTTGGACTCTGCTACTTTCACAGTGTGGGTTCTGTCAGTGAGCCAGTTGGCAACCCATCCTGTGACATAGGGATTTATACCTAGTTTAGTATGTTGATAAACAATCAAAGTTTAATTGTGCTACTATTTATGAAATGACTTTTTAAATAAGAGTATTATGTGTTCTAATAGAAATACATGGAATCAGACCTTAGAAATTGTCATTTTCCCTCTCTTGCTCATAACCTGGAGCTATTGTATATACTGCAACCATACACAAATATATAAAAACTATATCTGCTGTTGAAACTAGAAGTCTTCCCCTTTGGCTCCTCCTTTCTTAGAATTTTAGTATTTCTAATAACTCAGATTTAGAGTTAATGATATTAAGTATATGGTCATCACTCTCAAAACACACAACAAAGCTGGTGACTCCTTGTTTACAAACGCCATTGGCTCATACTGGAATAAACTTCCCATAGAACTGACCTCTCTAGGCTCTTCTCAACTTTTCAAGAAACAACTGAGGAACTATTTTAAGTCTCACTGGCTATGCCCTGCTCAAACCCTGACTGACCTGAGCATCCAACCCTCTTCTCACTTCTCTCCATTTACCTCTATGCCTGTCCCTATCACTAATACTACCCCTCTTCTGCAACTATCTACTATCCACTAGGATACTACTTTACCTCTGCAACCTGTTATCCCCCCAAATTTATAGGTTGCTCCCAGCTATGCAAATCTACCTCATAATCTATTGCCCTGGCACAAAACGATTATAACAATTGTGAATACTGTGAATACCTTATAGACTCTTATGTAATTTATTACTTTCTTTCTTTTATGACTGTACTATTCCTACTACAGCAAACAATTTGGAAACATAAATCATCACTCTATGTTATAGCTATAGCTTTGTTAAGTTTGCTAATTATAGTTTCATTTTAGTTTTGCTAATTATAGTTATTGTCAAATTGCTTTAGTACCATTACTATGCTACATTGGACTAATTTTCTTATCATGCTTATATTTTTGCATCCCGTTGTACTATTTTTATGTTACCTTCTAGTGTATAGTGGAGCTTTTCTCCTCAGGCCTCTGCTGAAAATGGACATGTATCCAGCCAGACTAGCCCGGTCAACAAATGTAAAATAAATAAATAAATAAAAATATATAAACTTTTGAACTAGAAAAAAATTGTTATTAAAAAGTTATTTACATTTGGTAATGAAATATGAAACATAGCCTTTCAGTTCTAAAGATGAATATTTAGCTTGTGGTTGCAGTTGTTGTGCAGACTATAATAATAAGAGGGTTTACTGGAGTGTTGTATCATTATATATCATAAAGACAGGTTATTTTTATTTCTTTAGTTCTGTTAAAACGTATACTAAGGTTTTATCTTAATTGGTTTGATGCAACATATGAAATGGGTACTACACATACTTAACACTGATAATCACAAAAGCCAGAAGAAGTAGCTGAATTGAACCCACTCAAAGTATTGCAGGGTAGAAATCACCACACTCTTATGTTTCACATCAGAAATGTATTAGCTCTTTTAGTCTACTGGCAGCAACTAGTTATTGAAAGATATGAGGTTGTTTCTGCAATCACGGTTACACAGTTTATAGATTCTACAGTTGGAACTGGTTTATATTACAGTAGTGGGGACTTTTGTTCCAAATCAGTGTGCGCTCAGGTCATTATTTTTACCTATGCTATAAAGACTGTGACTACTTCAGTCATGTGGGAGTGAGACAATTTTACAAACTAGAAAATTTTATTATGAATACTCCTAATACTAATAAATATGGGAATTGCATAGAGGGTCATTATATGGGAACAGAAGGATTTTTGACCTGACATTTTTCATGTTCATAGGTTCTTAGGTAGCTACTAGGCTATTAGCCCTATGGCTTATATAAGCCTAGCCAAAAAGGTACCCTGGCTTTTGCCACCCAAGAAAATTATTTTCCTGTGCCCCTGTCGAGCAGAGCCAAAGAAGTGATCCCTGGAGTGAATTTCCTATTTACCATCCAAGAGTGCTAATGAGGAGATTTGTTTGATATAGATAGGTAGTTTGTTCCAGAGTATGGGAAGTCTCTGGGACAGGAATCTATCCCTCTAGCCTGTTCTGTTTATTGTGGTGATAAGGTTTAGGTCTCTAGAGCGTGTAGCTCAGAGGAATTGGGATTTCTTTACATGGAGCATGTCCAACAGCTCTGGGTTTGACATGGATTTGTATGTTAGGCAGAGATCACCTCTGAGTAGGCGATATGCGACAGAGTAAAGCTGGAGTTTTTTGAGACGGTCTGTGTAGGGCATCTGTTTGAGGCCAGTAATCCTCTTTATGAGGTATTTCTGCTGCCTTTCTTGTTGTTGTCGATGTCTTGTGAGGTACATACCAAAAGGGGTGTTGTACTATATAATGGGTCTAATGAGTAATGAGTAGAGAGCAACAATGACCTCTTTTTTCCTGGTTGAGAAACATTTTGTGATGAGGTGTGCCACGTCAAAGGATTTCCTGACTACTGTGGTGATGTGATTATCAAAGGAGAGACTACTGTCCACCTGTCTCCCAAGGTCTCTTATCACACTTTCGATGTTAAGCAGACTACTGCCTATGTGGTAGTTCATTAGTATAGAGTTTTTACCAAAAAGGATGACAATGCACTTTTTGACTTTTTTGGCATTGAGCTTGAGGCCATGGTTTGACACCAGGCATCTATCTCAGTGAGGCCCTTTTGTAAGATGTCCACATCGTTAGGAGTTTCGATTATGGCTTCTAGTTTGCAGTCATCTGCAAACTTCATTAGCCAAAGACCTTCTGTGTTAGCCTGTACTTCAGAGAAGTAGATACCAAACAGAAGAGGACCCAGGATGGAACCATGTGGTACTCCACTTGTCACTGGTCTGAAGTCGGATTTGGACTCTGCTACTTTCACAGTGTGGGTTCTGTCAGTGAGCCAGTTGGCAACCCATCCTGTGACATAGGGATTTATACCTAGTTTAGTATGTTGATAAACAATCAAAGTTTAATTGTGCTACTATTTATGAAATGACTTTTTAAATAAGAGTATTATGTGTTCTAATAGAAATACGTGGAATCAGACCTTAGAAATTGTCATTTTCCCTCTCTTGCTCATAACCTGGAGCTATTGTATATACTGCAACCATACACAAATATATAAAAACTATATCTGCTGTTGAAACTAGAAGTCTTCCCCTTTGGCTCCTCCTTCCTTAGAATTTTAGTATTTCTAATAACTCAGATTTAGAGTTAATGATATTAAGTATATGGTCATCACTCTCAAAACACACAACAAAGCTGGTGACTCCTTGTTTACAAATGTCATTGGCTCATACTGGAATAAACTTCCCATAGAACTGACCTCTCTAGGCTCTTCTCAACTTTTCAAGAAACAACTGAGGAACTATTTTAAGTCTCACTGGCTATGCCCCTGCTCAAACCCTGACTGACCTGAGCATCCAACCCTCTTCTCACTTCTCTCCATTTACCTCTATGCCTGTCCCTATCACTAATACTACCCTCTTCTGCAACTATCTACTATCCACTAGGATACTACTTTACCTCTGCAACCTGTTATCCCCCCAAATTTATAGGTTGCTCCCAGCTATGCAAATCTGCCTCTTAATCTATTGCCCTGGCACAAAACGATGATAACAATTGTGAATACTGTGAATACCTTATAGACTCTTATGTAATTTATTACTTTCTTTCTTTTATGACTGTACTATTCCTACTACAGCAAACAATTTGGAAACATAAATCATCACTCTTTGTTATAGCTATAGCTTTGTTAAGTTTGCTAATTATAGTTTCATTTTAGTTTTGCTAATTATAGTTATTGTCAAATTGCTTTAGTACCATTACTATGCTACATTGGACTAATTTTCTTATCATGCTTATATTTTTGCATCCCGTTGTACTATTTTTATGTTACCTTCTAGTGTATAGTGGAGCTTTTCTCCTCGGGCCTCTGCTGAAAATGGACATGTATCCAGCCAGACTAGCCCGGTCAACAAATGTAAAATAAATAAATAAATAAAAATATATAAACTTTTGAACTAGAAAAAAAATTGTTATTAAAAGTTATTTACATTTGGTAATGAAATATGAAACATAGCCTTTCAGTTCTAAAGATGAATATTTAGCTTGTGGTTGCAGTTGTTGTGCAGACTATAATAATAAGAGGGTTTACTGGAGTGTTGTATCATTATATATCATAAAGACAGGTTATTTTTTATTTCTTTAGTTCTGTTAAAAACGTATACTAAGGTTTTATCTTAATTGGTTTGATGCAACATATGAAATGGGTACTACACATACTTAACACTGATAATCACAAAAGCCAGAAGAAGTAGCTGAATTGAACCCACTCAAAGTATTGCAGGCTACAAATCACCACACAGTTGTAGAATGCAGAATCCACTTTATTAACTTCAGACAAAAAATCCAAGGATGAGTGCTTTCGTACAGAAAAATCTAGACTTCAACAGACAATTTACCCCACATAGTTACTTCCTTCTTATACAGTCCAAACAGGAAGTTTCACCCAGTTGTAAACTAATCAATTATGTCATTAAAAGCACAATATTTACAGTCACTGAATTTAAAAAGCAGACAAACTATACAAACTGAAAAAGGTTCATGGAACACACCACCCTAAAACACACTATATATAAACACTGCTTCATAAAAATGACAATTTACAATAAATATTTAAATATGTTGAATGTGTTAAAACAATAAATATGTGTGATTAAATACTAAAAACTAGATATAGTAGAAAATGTTAAGAGAAATAAATACACTTAACATAAATACTGAACATGTGATATTAAAATGTTAAAATGCATAACGGAGAAATATATATATATATTTATATGTACACACACATATATATATATATATATATATATATATATATATATATACACACACACACACACACACACACACACACACACACACACACACACACACACACACACACACACACACACACACACACATTTTAAGTTTTAAAATTGGGCTAGTTGAAATATGCTCATTCAGGCCTGGCCAGTTCCCTGCATTCAAACATAATTGCCAGTATAATTCTCTTTTCTCAAGTAATAGTGACCATGCACCACCCCTCATGTTGGTACTGATATTGTCTATAATAAAAAATTGGAATTTATGGTCCTTATACTCCATAACATGTTTGTCAAGAGAATTTGTTTCTTTTTTATTCCTTATATCATATAGGTGTTCGTATATGCGATTTTTTAACTTTCTATCAGTCTTGCTTATGTAAAAGCAAGAACAGGTGGTACACATGGCACAGTAAATCACTTCCTCCAAATTACAGTAGTATTTCTGATTGATTCTGATTTCAATATTATTAATGTCAAAAATATTGCCTTCTTTAATGTAACTGCAATAGTTACATCTGCCACATTTGTTCATAGAACCTGACCTGTGGTTTGGGTAAGAGTTACTACTTTCAAATATGTTTTTCATATTCTTGCCTTTCCTATATACTATAATAGGCTGCGGTCCTATTAGTGGTCTGATGTTCTTGTCATATCTCAAAATAGACCATTTTTTTTGTTAAGATGTTTCTTACTATGTAACTATCTTGAGTGAATACAGTGATGAAAGAAGTCTTATAATCATTCTTACTTTTTCTTGATTACTGGTAGAAGGACCACTGTCAGTCATACTACAAGAAAGTAAAGGTACATAAAACCCACACACTCTCTTGTTAACCACCTCAATCATTATATCACTAATGAACTTACAAGGATAGCCTCTTTTTTGAAACATATTTTTCAAGTTGTCACATTCATCTAAAAATTCATCAATACCAGATACCATACGAGCTGCACGCACAAACTGCCCCTTAACTATTGCTTTTTTTTATTTGACTGGGTGTGTGCAAGAAAAATGCAGTAGTGAGTTCGAATACATGCTTTTCCTAAAGATTTTAATATTTTGGCTATCTATCTAAGATATCTATGAAATACAGATTTACCATTCATTAAATTGTAATCATTATTCATATAGAATTGATATGCAAACTACTACTGAATAAAATATTTACATCTGATAGATTATTTCCTAAAATAGAAGTCGCAATAATTGTGTGTCCACTGTCCAATCACAATGCTATTGTCTTTAATTTTAATATTAAACCTAAGGATCTAATCTTCTGGCAAAGATTTCCAACCTATATTGTTAAAATAAATGGTTTTGAAGATTTCTTTTTTAAAAGAATTAAACCAGTTTCTAGATCATAATGATAATAATAAAACTTCCAATGCTATTTTATGGGATACACTAAAGCTTACATGTTTGATAGAATAAAAAGATGGTATTTAAATAAGAGGAAAGAGTTGGATAAAAAATTACTAAACTTACAAATGAAAATTAAAAATTTGAAGTGACATCTAAAAACTGATGATTATAAACACAAATTCGGAACTGAAAGAGTTAAACTTTAAATATACTGAAATATTGAATCACAAAGTTGCAATAAATTTAGAGAAGCTTAAATTGCAATCATATTTGGTGAATCCCAAAAAATTTACACAGATTAGCAGTTAAATCAAAAGGGCTAAAAATATTAATGACATTAAAGACATTTCATATAATGTTGAAAGTAAAAAAAGTGAGATGGATTTAAAAGACATCTTAGAAATCTTTACGAAATGCCATGAAGCAGTTAATAAAACTAATATTGCTGTAGATAGTTACAATCCGATCCTAAAAGAAAGTATTCATGGGTTCATAGGTTCATAGGACAATACTAGGCTATTGGCCCAGAGGCCCTTATAAGCCTAGTCAAGAATTTCACCCATGTTCCCACAAAGTCAGCATCTGTTTTCCCTATCCAATGCAAACACAGGTGGGATCCCAGGGGTATATTTTCTTTTTCCCATCCAGTCGTCTAGGTTCCTCTTAAACAGGGTTAGTGAGGTACTCTGCTTGACATGGAGATGAAGTGTATTCCACAGATGGGGGAGTGGTTGGGAGACACATCTATCCTGCCAAGTTCTATTAATGTTACAGACCAGGTTGAGACCTTACATGCAGGTTGCGCGACTAGAGTTTGACTTACAGACATGCAGAAACTCCATCAAGGCTGAGTCTGAGATGGCCTTGTATGCCAGAAACAGGTCACCTCTGAACAGTCTGCATGAGACTGAGTATATGGATAGGGAGTTTAACTTATCTGTATAGGATAGGTGTTTGAGACCCAGGATTTTACTAGTCAGGAACCACTATGGCCTCTCCAACTGCAGCATGTGCTTGGCAAGGTAAATGCTGAAGGGTCATTGTACTCAATAAAGGGTCTGATAAGGGAGGAGTACCAGGATGTTATGACCGCCTTGTTCCTGGATGAAATACCATTACTTATGAGCTGGGCAAGGTAGAAAGCCTTCTGTAACAACGGAGGCCACATGGTGGTCAAAAATCAGGTTGCTATCAACCTGGGTGTCCAAGTCCATCACAACTGATTGCATGCTTAGTACATTGTTATTAATGTGATAATTAGTAGAGACACCATTTTCTCCAAAGAGGATAATGATGCATTTCTTGACATTCAGTTTGAGGCAATGCTTCTGGTACCAGTCATTGGTTTATTTAAGGCTCTCTTGGAGGATGTTCACATCACTAGGGGAATTTATGACAGTGCCCAGCTTGCAGTCATCTGCAAACTTGGTAAGCCACAGACCACTGGTTTTGGCTTGCACCTCAGAAAAGTATATGCCAAATAGCAGAGTCCCCAAGACCAATCCTTAGGGTACACCACTTGTTACGGGTCTACTACTAGAGGTGGCTTCCCCTATTTTGACTGAGTGGTTCTATCAGTGAGCCAGATAGCTACCCACCTGGTAATATATGGGTTGATGCTTTGCTGGGAGAGTTTATCTGTTATGCCTGAGTATGCAATACTGTCAACGGCTTTGTCTAGGTCAAGGTAGGCATTGTGCACAGTTTTGTCCTCATCCATGGCTTTGATGACTGTTTTGAAGAAAGCAACCAAGTTTAACAGGCATGATCTCTCTTTGACAGCTAGACTGTGTGGGATCAAGCGCTTGGAGGTTGCCAATGTCTTTGCTTATAAGGTCTGTGATAATGAATTCCATTACCTTGCAGATACGGCTGGTTAGGCTGATGGGCCTATAATTGCCTGGGTTATTGGACACTCCACCTTTGTACAGAGGGATGACAGTGGCTATCCTTCATTCTGCTAGGATGAAGCCGGTGCACAGGCTTTGGTTGAATAGGGTGCCTAGTGGTGCTGAGAGCTCTTGCCTGAGTTCATATAGAACACAGACAGGGATATTGTCAGGTCCCATGGAGGCTGTATTTTTTGCCTTTGAGAGGGCATTAATAACCTACAACCTGCTGATGAGGGGAGGAGTGCAGGTGCTGGTAATGCCCTGGTTTACTGATGGGGGGACAGGGGGGTGAAGTTTTCACTGAACTTGTCTGCCAGCAAGTTGGCTATATATATGGCCTTTGTGTATGTAATATTCCTGTCCACCAATTCAGACCAGATTTGGGAGTTAGCTCTGAGATTGTGGACATATGCGAAGAAGGCCTTCTGATTGTCCTTAGTGGATGTGGCCAATTTGGCTCAATGTTAGCTTTAGAGGATTTTACCAGTGACCTTACTGGCTTGTACAGAGAAAGGAGAGATTGCTTCCAACTTGGCAACTGCTCCTTCTTGGTCCTGGACAGCACTTTTTTCCTTTTATTATAAAGTCTGTTTATTGCTGCTGTATACCAAACAGGCTTACTCTTCCTTGAGGAAGATGATTTGGTCCTGTCAGTTATTGCTGAGTCCATGCAGCTATATAGGTGCTCATATAGTTTTTTTGGTGTAGGCTTGGACCTGTAGTGCTGGATACAACTGAAGGGATGGTGCCTGTGAAGCTGCTTATACCTGCTTTCAGGAGGTTGTAGTCAGCTTTGGAAATTTTTATTTTTGTTTGACCCTGGCAAGTGGGTGTCAGGGGAGATGGTGACTTTGAAAGTAATTGCTTTATGGTTGGATCTTACCAAGGAGGATGACACTATAGGGGTGCTACAGTGGCTACTCATGTTGGTTAGTACCAGAGCCAGGATATTTTCACCTTTTATGAGGGTGTTGACTAGCTGATCCAATGCATTGGCACTGACAAAGTCGAGGAATCCCTGGGCGTCCATGAGCTAGAATAGGTCTTCCGCTCTATGGTCAGATAGTTAAAGTCACCCAGGGTCACAGTAGAGGGTTGAATCTTGATGGATTAAAGTAAGTCTGGATAGGTGGAGTGGGCCTCCTGAGTCATGGTTGGAGGTCTGTAGCTAGCTATGATGTGAATAGGTATTCTGTCAATGCTTAACTGCACCTGGAGAGTTTGACCAGCCTGGAGGTATGTATGTCTTTGATAAATATTGAAACTCCACCTCCTTTGACTTTGTAACTCTCTGTTTGGGGTCTGAAAGTGTGGCAGGATAAGTAACCTGGTATAGCTGGGATGCTCTCCACAGCTTTGAACCAGGTTTCAGTGACTGCACAAATGTCAGCATCTTCCAGGGTGAGGAATACTTGCAATGAGTGTAGTTTCATGTTAAGACTCCTAGTGCTTAGCAGCATGACCTTTAAAGTTCATTTAGAAGAATTTTTCACATTGATAATTTTGCCCTCATGACTTTGCCTAAAATAGACACTATGAGGGAGGCAAGAGCCTTTGGCAGAAGTCTGAAGCCCAGAGAAGACAGATGAAGGCCATCTCTGGCAAAGCCTCATGATCTGTCAATCATGTCCTCACAAGCTGTCAGGTACTGAATCCCCATGGAATGGCACCAGAAACTAAGCCAATTGTTAAAGATGTTTAATCATTTTCTGTTTGCATTGAGCTGTCATTTTGGGTGATGGTAAGGATGCTGCTTAAGGCTAGGGAAACACCTGCCTGGGGCACATATTTAGTGAGCGCAATCATGTCTCTCATCATATATTCCAGAGAGGTACATCTCAAGTCATTCACACCAACATGGACTATGACAGAGTCATAACAGTACCTGTTGTTGAGACTAAATGCATGAGTGATATGGTGGATTCTAGCACCTGACAAGAAGCTTACCATGACTTTCCCCTTGTCTAGCCTGTTGAGGGGCACATTTGTGTGTCTCATGATAGAGTCTCCTATGACTAGTATGCTGGGTTTGTGGCTGGGCTTTAGAGACTGTGAGACACAGGCATGTGTACTATGTGTGGTGCTTGGTGCGGTGGGTTGTGATGTGTGTGTGTGTTTTTGCTTCAGAGGTCTCTTTTGCTTAGGTATGTTTTTGCTGAGAACCTCCACATATGTAGGAATGTAATGTACAGGTGTAGGTGGTGTTAGAGGTGTGGTGCTTGTGGTGTCTGTTCAGACAACCTTCTCAGTGCCAGATTCACTGGCTTGTGATTGAGACAGCAAGGATTATCAGTTCTTAATGTAATTGCATCTTTCACATATTGTGTTCCTAGGTGATAGAAGAAGAGGCTTGTCCATGTACATGAGGCAGTTGCTATATTGTCTCAGGATGCCCATATCAACAAGACTAGCAGGAGAAACCAGGGGAAATTATCTGTCCATGGTTGTCAGAATCTGTGGAAGAGAGGTAAAGGATGGTGGAGTGGGTAATAAAATAGACTACCTATAGGTGTGAGTAGGGCTGGATAAAATCACAGTAGTTGCACGGGAGGGCATCAGTTACACAGCAGTGCTGGTAAGTAAAAAATGCAACTGAGATACCTCACAATGGGTTAAAACAGCACAGCGGCAGTGCACAACAAGCAAGCAAGTGCAACACCCTGCAAACATAGGGTATAAATACCAGAAAAGATGGAAGAATCCAGAAGCTCAAATTACTACCCAATCCTGTTAGCCCCTGCTCTTTCAACCAATCAATCATGCTAGAGATGGTCAGGCAACTGTGTTACTCTAACTAACAGTGAAAACAAGACATTACAAGTAGAAAATGGCTGCAAGAAACACAAGAAACTCAACAAGCAAAACAACCAGGCCTGGATAACAGCAGCCCTCTATCCAGACTATGCTACCTGACTAGAACACAGAAACCTCACACAAAATCCACAGAAACATACAGATAGAGCACTCGCAAACAGAAAATACAACTCTCAGTATGAAAAAGCAGTTTACAGTTAAGTAATTAACTCCAGAACCTGTCCCTGCTATGACCCTACATAGCTCTCACCTCCCCCACCCTCACATCACTCTCAGTTAATCCTACTCACACTCTTGACTCTCCCTCACTTGCACAGTAACAAAGAATTTGTCCTGGAAAAAAAAAAAAATAAATATATATATATATATATATATATATATATATATATTTCAATTTATTTTTTCTTTCAATTATAATCTTCATATACTTGTTTATTCATTTCCATTGTTTGCTATTATTGTTTGTAGTTCTTGTTTGCTTACTGTAATTAAATATTGTACCTTCTGGAGCTTTTCTCCTCGGGTCTCCACTGAAAATGGGACTTTTTCCCAGTTGGACTAACCCGGTTAACAAATGTCATTAAATAAATAAATAATTCAACAAAAATGCAATTACAGTAATGAAACACTATCTAGCAATGTAAATACTATTTAAGCAGTATAAAACAGTACAAAAATGAAGTGAAACAGTAAAAAAGCTTTATAACAGTGCAAAATGTAGTAGATTAGCTGTATAGCACAACTATAAGCATTAAGAAGTGCAATTCAATGAAATAAATGTAAGAACAGAACACGAAATTGACAGAAGAGCAAAATATTAAATTAAATAAGCCAATATACTTTAATGAATTTAAAGAACAAATCAAAAATCTTAAAAACAACAAAGCCCTATATTTAGATGGACTAATACCAGAGATATATAAATTATTATTAGATAATGCATTAAGAATTTTTATAAAAGCATTTAAAGAATTCAGAAATAACTCTAGTAACTTTCCCTCATGGAGATATGCAATGATTTCCCCATCTTAAAACAAGATAAAGATCCTAAATTATGCTCTTCTTATTGCCCTGTATCTCTCTTAAATGTTGACTATAAAATTTTTATGTCCACTACTGAATAGCTGACAGCTTAGGTTGTCGATTGCTTAATCATCGACACCTAAGCGTCGAACGCTTACAATAGCAAACTGCCACATCATCATATTCTTTCCTTGGGAAAGAATTCACATGGCCATTATCGGGGATTTGCCCTTTCCCCAATGTAGAGTGATCTCACAGTTGGTATATTTAGTTAGGGGAGGTGTGGGAGGTGCAGCTACCCACATCGGGGTGTGGGATTTGAGTGTGTTTGTTTATTTTGTTTACGGATGGCCACCCAAATTCTTTCCTGAGGAAAGAATTCAATGATGTGGCCATTCGCTACTGTTAGCTTTCTATGCTTAGGTGTTGATGTTTTAGGATTCGACACCCTAAGCTGTCGATGTTATGATATAGACACCAAGACTAGTACAAGATGGCTGAGCAGGTTTCATTTTAAATAAAAAAGTTCAAGATAATGTCATAGACTTTTCTCTCTGATTGATATTCTCAGTAAAAAGAAAAAATAACTTTCAATCACTTGTTTATACTTAGACAAAGCATTTGATTCTATAAACTGGACATATCTGTTTAAAGTTCTAAAAGAGTATAACTTTTCATCAGGTTTTATTGACCTAATAAATAGATTGTATGAGAATTTGGTATTGTATATTAAAATTGGAGCATTTTTGCAATGCCTCTAAAAACTTTGAAGGGTACAAAGCAAGGTTGTCCATTGTCACCACTGTTGTTTCCTCTAACCATTGAACCTTTTGCAAACTTTATAAGAGCAAACCCCAAAATAAAGGTTTAGGTTTTCTTGTTGGAAAAAAACATTGTTCAAAGACACAGCTCTTTGCCAATGATATTTTTTGACAATTGGAGACATTGACTCTTCTATAGAATATATTTTTAATTCAGCAAAGCTTTTTGAGAAAATCTCATGCTTAAGATTTAATCATAATAAAACTGAAACACTATTAATAAATAAAAAACAGTATTTTACTAGAAAAATATGAGTTTATTTGGAAAAATGAACAATTTAAATATTTACAAGTAATTATAAAATCTAATTGGAATGAATAAATGAAAATGAAATATAAAAGTTTAATTAATATAATAAGAAAACAACTAGAGGTCTGGAATAAAATGTTTTTCACCATGGAAGATAGATTATCATTGATAAAGGTTATTGTTTTAGCAAAACTTTTATTTCTTATACAATTATTAATCACTTCCCCTTTTAAAAAAATAGTTAAAGAAATAAATTCCTTATTACTTAAATTTTTATGGCATACTCAAAATGGAGAATAGCCTTTAATTGGTATTGCAGAAGTTGGGAATATTGGGGAATAGCTTTTCCAAACCTTGAGTTATATGCTCAATCAATTATTCTTAATTTAATGAGTCAGTGGTTGAACTCTACCTACACTTCAAATTGAAAAAAAATATTCATATGTCAGTCCTACTCTCAATTTATAATATAAAAATTAACAATAAAATGTTTTCAGATACAGATAGATTATACTTCATTATAAAGGATTTAATATTTAACACAAAGATGAATATTAATTTTACCCCATTTATAATTATATTTTAAACAATATTAAGAAAATAATACATAGTAATTACCATATTAAATATTTATTATTCCTAATGTTCCCATTGCTTTCACTAAATGTTATCTAGACTCATTTAATCTAAACAAAATAAAGGAAATGGAAGATAACGGTTCAAAATTCTGGCACCAGTTTTTGAATAATAACAATATATATGAGTCGGACATCCTTATGGATAGGTACAATATAAAACAAAATAATTGAATAAATACGCAAATATTTAGAGAATTTATTACTAATGAGTTAAAATTAAGCTTAAATGCAAATTCAGAGAAAATTCCCAAGATATTTATTTTGTGTTTGAAATAATATCTTTGATAATAAAAAGAAAACATCTTTGTTGATGGTCTATAAAAGAGATCTGAAATGTCAAACTTTGATGAATTTTTTGAAACTATTCAACAAAGGTAAATAAAGATATTTTTTCAGAGGCCAATAAAACTTTAGTATTTAAATCCATTAATAATGCAAAATCATCTCCTTTTTGGAAAAAAAGTTTACATGGAAGTCCTTACATAGAAGTTTATTTACCCCACACAAAATTGCTTTAATCTAATGGATACATATGTTCTTAGACTGTAAAATGATAACCTCATTTTAGACAGATTTCAAAAATTTCAATAAACATTGTGGTCAGTAAATTGTGAAACAACAAATTCACTATTATTATTTAATGCATCAATGCCATATTCCATTTTGAGAACACAAGTGCATCTTCTCTGGTCTCTTCTTGCGATTGCAAGAAAAGTTGTTTCATTAAATTGGAAATTTAGGAATATCCACTCATTCTCTGAATTCATTTCTGTAACAAAGACTGTATGTAATAGGGAATTGCTGACTGCTTATGCAGGAACATCAAATGTTACACATAAACAATTGTCATGGTTAAAATTTAAAGATCTTTTAGATAAATATTAATAAAGACTAAGAAATTGTCTCTGTTATAGACCTTGTATATAATTAAGTTTTTATTTTCTTTTTTATTTCAGCTGATTATGTAAATATTTTATAGTAACACATTAATCAAAATCAAATAAAAGGCTTTTTTTAAAATAGAAATTATGCAGCTATGTGGATGTAGTGTTCTACACTGAATGGATGAAATGTCAAAGTCTGAAATGTAGATGCACTGATAGGCTACTGCTCATGGTCAGAGGAGTAACTTCAGTGCATTCAAAAAAAAAAGCAAGTATTGTTGCACGGGGCAATACACCTGCACCCCACACCCCCTGCTAATTATATATTGTAATGCTGTGATCAAACAATCCCTTGAGAAAGAGCATATTCCCCATACCCAGGGAATAGCAGTTTTGCATACTGTCAAGCATCTTTTTTTGTCATCCAAACTATATCTGAAAGTTTTGTTCAAATGTATTAAAACTATATATAGCAGTGCTTATTAAATAAAACTCCCTAATGATGACCGACAGGTGTTCAAGAATGACAATCCCAGAGGTTGGGGAATTTTCCCTTTCCCTGGGAGATGTGTAGTCTCTGAGTTGAAATAAATAAATATTTAGCTGGGGGTTTGGAAGCACAGCCACCACATGGACAAAATAAGTGGGCTTGCCATGGCAAAAAAAAACATGCTTTAAAATTTGCATGCACAAAAGCATAGTAACTTTTTTCTCACTCTTAGTGAGTCAAGGTTAGTGCTGTTTAAGGTTTGCTAATTCAATCATTTTAGGTAACTACATATATTTATTTATTTATTTTACATTTGTTTACTGGGAAAGTCTGCCTGGACACAAGTTCTTTTTCAGCAGAGGCCCAGGGTGATAAACTCCTATAAACAGTATAAACATGTAAATAAGATAAATAACACATCTCAATTAGCATACAATTCAACAAAAGACAATGTTGGGTAATACAGCATCTAGTGGGAAACAATAACAAAAGACCAATACTTACATTTGGTTAAGAAGAAGGCAAGTTACAACAGAATGAGGTGTATAGTAAAAATAGCAATAACTATGACATATGTAGTTAGAAATAAAGAGCTCAGAATTGTCCAGGCTGATAATAAGAACAAAGCCAGTTTTCCATAAAAAGAAAATAGAGTGCAGGAGACAGCATTGCCAATCACAAACTTGAACAATCCCAAAACGAGGCAGGGCTGCATGGACCACTTCCCATGACAGTTTACCAAACCACCACAATTTAAGTACTTGCAAATTTCATTAACACTTAACTGCTTCATCCCATTTTTGTCTTAACAGACTTCATCAGATGAAGAGTGCCATTAGCAATCCTACATTTATATAAAAATGTCTTCAAATGAACCAATTATATCACTTCTCCAATAAGACAATTAATTTGAAATGAACTGACATAAAACACCTTAAAAATGTACATTGTGTAAAGTTGCTAAAACCTTATAAATATCATCAAAAATGTTTCTTCAAAAAGTTTAAAACTTTTGAAAATATGTCCATGAAATTATGTCCATAAAATTGTATACAAACAAAACTAAAAGCTTTTAAAATTCAAATAATACACATATTACAAATGGTACATCTTAAAGGTTAACGGCTAGCCGACCATCTAGTGTTGAAAATTCGAACTACAATAAAACATTATAAAACAATGTAAACCTGTGATTTTCTTAAACCAATACTCATTAAGTTAAAAATGTTGCTTAAAGGACATTTATTCACCAGCTTTATTAATTCAAAATCCTTGGACTATTAGTGATTCTCCCATTTCTTTTGTAACCCTTTTCCTACTGCAAGAACACCCCAGTACTCATTTAAAGCTTAGCTGCTCTCATTTTAAGTAGGAGGACTATAGTAATATTCTCATTTAGATCTGGGGAGCATCCTGCTTCAAGACTAATCTGCCAAAATAGTTCTCTATATTCCAGTCTTGTCTTCCATGGTCACTCCTAAGGTCTACTTGTATCTTTTGTATAACAAAAAGGAAAACTTAACACCTTTACATACCACAGTATGCTTATTTAAACCATTCTTATGATTTTGAGTCCTAATATCATAATAGTGCTTGTAAATCCATTTTCTCAGTTTTGCCTATATAGGATGTATCACATAAGTCACAGGTGGCCATATAGACCACCCCTGCAGTATTACAATTATTAAATGTCCCACCAAATATTTCTCTGCCCCTACTCTCCAAATATACTCTGTCCTTGTTCAAAATGTAGGGGCATTGGGAACAAGTCCACATTTAAAAGTACCTTTCCTTCTTATATTCTCTGTGTTAATTAATCTTTTGTTATGCTCTAATATCTCCTTTAATTTCCATCCCTTATTATAGGTAATTTTCAAAGGGTCTTTCCGGAGAATAGTCAAGTCAGGTAATTCTATAAACCTCTCCCATTCTTTTTTAATAATATCGTTTGCGAGATATGTATCCCCTTTAAATTCTATAATAAAAGCCCTATCATATTGACTAGGTTTTTTGTTCATACCTGTTTATTGTACATACTGAGGCCTTTTTTCCTAGTAAAGGGGAATATTTACCCATTCTTTGTTCTAAAATCTCTATCCTAATTTCATTTATTAAAGTGTTGGGGTAACCCCTTTCAGTAAACATTTTTCTCCAATATATCACATTCAGCAAAAAAGTTATCATTATTCAAAGTCGTCCAGCTTGCTCTAATAAACTGCCCCTTAATTATGCTCTTTTTCTGTTGTAAAGGGTGGGCACTATTAAAGTGCAGGTATGAATTAGAATGTGTTTCCTTCTGAAAGAAGGTAGACTTAAGACCAAAATCTGTTTTGTGAATAGTCACATCCAAATACGTCATGTTGTCCTGGGTGATATTACAGGTAACCTTAAAAATTCTGTTGTACTTTACAAAAAAATTCAGAAACTCTGTAAACTTACTCTCAGTGTCTGTCCAAAATATACATATGTCATCCAAGAACCTTCTGTAAAAAGACCAATATGTCTTAAAACTGGAATTAAGGATAAACTTTTTCTCCCACCAAGCTTGGACAATGTTAGCATAGGTAGGGGCACAACTGGCCCCCATCACCACACCCTTCATCTGTTGGAAAAATTCACCACCAAAAAATATATAATTATTTTTTAGCATTAGTTCCATAAGCTGTACACTTACTTGGAAGTCATAGAAATTAGTGTTAGCCTTCTTACCTAGGCCTTCCTCTAACCACTCTAAGCCAATGTCATGTGGGATCACAGCGAATAAATCCTTTATATCTACTGTTACAAACAGTATGTGCTCATTAAATTATTCAGTATCTATACTCATTAGAAAATCTCAAGAGTCCTTCAATATCACATTCTTGGTGCCCCACATTTTTTCCAAATATTTTGCCAGCAGGGTCATTTTGGAACCTTCCACTACCACAGTTGGTCTTGAGGGAATCTGCCTGGTCTTTATGCACTTTGGGAATACCAAACATAGTGGGTATCCTTGGCTTATCATTCCTTAGATATTTATAGGTGTTTAGATCTATCAACCCTTTAATAAATAAATCACTTAAAGCCAAGTTTATTTTTTTTGTATGACACATTTATTTCATTTTTGATACCCTGGTATAAGTATTTGTAGTCCCCCAAAATGTTTAACAGTTTTGCTTCATATATAAGGGTGTCCATAATTACTGTCCCACCACCCTTTCCTGGTTTCATCACTGTAATATTTTTGTCAAACCTAAAATCTTGCAAAATTTTCCACTCATTTTTGTTGGGGTTAAAAGCACGTTTATTTTTTTGGAATTACTTTCCTAAGTTCTTTTTCTACTAACTGTTCACATTTTTTTAATTGAGGGTGGAGGGGTAGGATATACTCATTTTGTTTCCTAACATTTTCTTTATCATTACCCATACTAATCAATTACAAATGAACTTTCCTTACAAACATCCTAAGATCTAAAACAAGGTTTGTCAAATCACATTTCTTATTAAGAATATATTTGAACCCTTTGGAAAATAAATTAAAATGATCACATGTCATAGGTTCATAGGTTCATAGGTAGGTACTAGGCTATCAGCCCAAGGGCCTACGTAAGCCTAGCCAACAAGGTTCCCTGGCTTATGCCACCCAAGAAAGTTATTTTCCTGTGCCACTATCGAGCAGAGACACAGAAGTGATCCCCGGGGTGTATTTCCTATTTCCCATCCACTCATCAAGATTTTTCTTGAAGAGTGCTAATGAAGAACTTTGCTTGACATAGATGGGTAGCTTGTTCCAGAGTATGGGAAGTCTCTGGGACAGGAATCTATCCCTCCAGCATGTCCTGTTTATTGTGGTGACAAGGTTTAGGTCCCTAGAGCATGTAGCTCGGAGGGATTGGGATTTCTTTAAGTATAGCATGTCCAGCAACTCTGGGTATGACATAGCTTTATATGTTACGCAAAGATCATCTCAGAGTAGACAATATGCTACGGATTTAGCGCGGAGTTGCCACAGGAGCACACAAGAGCAGCAGTGGTTAATTGGGGTTAAACTATTCAGACTACCTAAAGTCAACTCTTCATTTTTTCCCTTAGAACAGCTCTTCTTGAACTCTACTTCTAACCAAAACAGCCTATTCTCTATCTGAAAGATTCAGCTCTACTTGGTTCCTAAGGAGACTATTCTCTAGCTGGGAAGCTTGCACTTGCTCCTAAAGTACTTTCTACTCTGATATAGCACTTTTTATTATACATAGTACCCCACCTGCCTAAAACCCCTCTTTCAATCACCCACATCCCTCGAAGTCTTTTCAAACTCAATTAACAGAAAGTTTTTTGTCCTTTCCTTCTAGCATGTCGAGGGGTCAGTTGCTAGCGTCCTCTCCTGCCCAGCTGGTGAATCTGGGAATATTGAGGCAATGTTACAATTGCCTCATGTACACAGACAACCCTCTCCTTCTCCCACAAAACACAAATACATGCGAGAGATGCAACTATACAGCCAAACTGGAGGTCGAGATCTCTCAACATAAGACTGGCAAGACCAGACAGGAGGAGAAGAAAACCACACACACACCACAAACCCAGTCTCACATAGTACTATCACAACTTCAAATAATACACATAAACACACAAAGACATACTCGGAGGCTCTGATCAAAAATCTACCAAAACAGCAGAGGCCACCAAAGCAGACACCCAAACAACTGCCACCTCATGACACAACACATGCAACACATAGACCACAAAGTCAGTGTGCCAAACAGTCACAGCCCTTAAGGCCAAACACAATGCCAGACACACTTGTCATAGGTGACTCCATAGTCAGACACACTGACATCCCACTCACCAGATTGAGTAAGGAGAAGGTCACAGTAAGCTGCCTGTCGGGCACTAGAATCCACCACATAATGCAAGCACTCAGGTCACTCAACAGCAAGTACAAGTATGACTCAGTCATTGTCCATGCTGGTGTGAATGACCTGAGATGTACCTCCCTGGACTACATAAAAAGAGACATAGAGGAGCTCTCTGATTATGTAGCCCAGGCAGGTATGACCCTGACCCTGAGCAGTATCCTACCTTCACCAAGAATGATGCCACAGTACAAAGACAAAATGATCAGTTTTAACAATTGGCTTAACTACTGGTGTCATTCAAAGGGGATCCAATGTCTGTCTGCCTGGGATGACATGCTGGACAAGCCACGCTGCTTCACAAGGGACGGCTTGCACCTGTCACCCCTGGGCTTCTGGATATTGACAAAGGCTCTTGCCACCCCCATAGTGCCTTTTTTAGGCAAGGCTCAAATTCTAAACCTACCACCCTAGAACACAAAAAAAAAAAATAAACTAAGGGTAATGCTGCTCAATGCCAGAGGTCTAAACCTCAAGATGCACGCACTCAAAGCCCTTCTCAGTATGGAGAATATCGATGTCTGTGCTGTGACTGAAACCTGGTTCAAGGCTCCTGAGAGCACCCAGGCACTATCAGGTTTTACCTCATATCATGCGTTCCAGCCCCAAAACCCGGACCACACAAAGAAAGGAGGGGGGGTATCCATATTCATCAAGGATACCCACACCTCCAGATTGGTGGCAACATACGAAGCATCGGAGACCATCCAGGTGCAATTAACCGTAGGAAAGACTGCTCTGCAATTTGTAGCATGTTACAGACCACCCTCTCAAACTCAGGAACCTCACACAGCTTTCCTGAAAACACTAGAGGGGATAAAAGTATCTCCAAACACCATCATATTAGGTGATTTCAACTACCCGAATATAGACTGGGATCATTACTCAAGCCCCAACACTCTAGCCCAAAGTTTCCTAGAGTTCATAAACTCAAATGCCATGGAACAACTAGTCACCATCCCCACAAGAGGAGAAAACATACTAGATCTCATCATCATGAACATGGGGACACAATGTTCAGCACCAGAGGCATACCCCTCATTGGTGAGATCAGATCATAAACTAATCTCACTGGAAGTCCACATCCCGCCCCCACCCCAGATAAAAAAGACCACAGTGAAAAACTTCTCAAAAGCCAACTTCACACTTCTTAAGACTGGTGTGGTTTCCTTCAAGGCCCCCGAGCCAGCGGAAACCATTACCCAAACAGCTGAATCACTTACAAATGCCTTCTATCAGCACCTCCAGGACTGCATGGATCAGGAAATCCCAAACAAAACAAAGACTCTTTGCACCAAAGGCAATCGCCCAGACTGGTGGACCCCAGCCATTAACAAGCTCTACAAATAAAGGAGAAAGCTACTACAATATAGAGCAAAATCCTTAAAAGGGAAGACACCCTTGATCACTATAAGTGAAAAACTACGATCGCTCATAAAATCATCCAAGGCAAACTTTGAAAGAAAAGTCGCTAAGGACTCAAAAGACAATCACATGGCCTTTTTTTGCTATGTTAAAAACCTGGGAGGAAACTCCCAGATATGCTCAGAATTAGTTCAAAATGATGTAAAAATCACTGAACCAACAGACATTGCCAACATACTGGCTGACAGGTTCAGTGCTAATTCCCCCCCCCCCCCAAAAGGAGAGATATCTATCCCAGTGGATTGTAGCCTCCCACACATCTCAAATGCTCAGGTGAAAACCGCTCTCTCCAAGGCAAAAAACACAGCATCTATGGGACCAGATGGTGTCCCCGGTTGTGTGCTCCATGAACTCAATGAGGAATTAAACCCGCTGTTAGGGCAGCTGCTTAATCTTAGCCTCACCTCAGGATACGTACCCAAGGAGTGGCGTACGACAACTGTGGTCCCACTTCACAAAGGCGGTGCCTCCACTGACCCTGGAAATTACCGCCCCATCAGCTTGACAAGCCTAGTCTGCAAAGCTATGGAGAGGATCAAAATGGAACTCATAAATAAAAACATAGGGGACTTACAGACATTGGATCCAACCCAGTTTGGCTTTGTAAAGGGCAGATCATGCATTTTAAACTTGGTTGATTTTTTTTGAAACAGTCACCAAGGCCATTGACGAGGGCAAGGCAGTCCTTGACCTTGCAAAAGCTTTCGACACAATACCCCACTCGGGTATCATAGAAAAACTCACCAACTTAAATGTAAACCCATACGTCACAAGATGGGTTGCAAACTGGCTAAGTGACAGAACCCACAGGGTCAGAGTGGCTGGCGCCATGTCAGACTCCAAGCCGGTCACAAGTGGTGTCCCACAAGGCTCAGTCCTGGGCCCCCTCTTGTTTGGCATCTACTTTTCAGAAGTACAGGCAAACACAGGAGGTTTATGGCTGACAAAGTTTGCAGATGACTGCAAATTGGGTGCCATAGTTGAAAACACATCAGATACAGATATCCTCCAGAAGGGTCTCATAGAAACGGATAACTGGTGCCAAAGACATGGCCTAAAGTTAAACGCCAAAAAATGCATAGTCATACCCTTCGGGAAAAACAAGGTTACCCCTAGCTACCATATAGGTGGCAATCCACTAAGCACAGAAGAGGTTATCAGGGATCTGGGGACCCAGGTTGACAGTAACCTTTCATTTGACACCCACGTTGCCAAGGTAGTTAGGAAAACCTTCTACATTGCCCACCTGATCATGAAGGGATTCACATCTAGATCAAGGGAGATCATTGTTCCCCTGTACTCATCACTCATCAGACCAATGATTGAGTACAATGCCCCATTCGGAATGTATCTTACCCGACACCTGCAGCAATTGGAAAGGCCCCAAAAGTTCCTCACCAAAAGGATAAAGGGTCTCAAAAATATGTCTTATGCTGCCCGACTGAAGGAACTCCAGCTCTATTCAGTCGCATACCGTCTGCTCAGAGGTGACCTGTGCCTAACGTACAAGGCCATGTCTAACCTGGAATTGATGGACATGCTTCACCTCAAAAAATCTAAATCCATAAGTAATACAAGAGGAAGAGACTTAAACCTTAACACAGTTATAAATAGGACGTGCTGGAGGGACAGATTCATCACCCAGAGACTCTCTATGCTGTGGAACAAAATCCCGGTACATGTGAGGCAGAGCACCTCGCTGGCCCTGTTCAAGAAAAATCTTGATCAATGGATGGGAGATCGCAGGTTTACCCCGGGGATCACCTCAGTGTCACTGCTGGACAGAGGCACGGTAAACTAATGGGCATAGTACCTTTCAAACTTAAGGGGTGGTGAAAGCCACATCACTTTGGGCTAGGCTTATAAATGCCCTAGGGCAGATAGCCTAGTATAAACCTATGAACCTATGAACCTATGAACCTATGAACCTATGAGTAAAGCTGGAGATTTTTGAGGCGATCAGTGTAGGGCATTTGTTTAAGGCCAGTAATCCTCTTTGTGAGGTACTGTGGCCTTTCCAGCGCATGCAGATGTCCTGTGAGGTACATTCCAAAAGGGGTGTTGTACTCTATAATGGGCCTAATAAGTGTCAAGTAGAGGGGAACAATGACCTCTTTTTTCCTATATGAGAACCCTTTTATGATGAGGTGTGCCACGTAGAAGGTCTTCCTGACTACTGTGGCGATGTGACTATCAAAGGAGAGACTACTGTCCACCTGGGTCCCAAGGTCTCTTATCATGCATTCGGTGTTAAGTAGATTGCTGCCTATGTGGTAGTTCATGGGTACAGAGTTTTTACCAAAGGGGATGACACTGCATGTTTTGGCATTGAGCATGAGGCCATGGCTCTGACACCAGTCATCTGTCTCAGTGAGGCCCTTCTGTAGGATGTTCATATCATTTGGGGACTTAAGTATGGCTCCTAGTTTGCAGTCATCTGTGAACTTCATTAGCCAGAAACTTTCTGTGTTAGCCTGTACTTCAGCGAAGTAGATACCAAATAGGAGAGGTCCCAGGATGGAACCCTGTGGTACTCTACCTATCACTGCTTTGAGGTCAGATTTGGCGTCTGCAACTTTTACAGTGTGGGTTCTCTCAGTGAGCCAGCTGGCAACCCATCTTGTGACATAGGGATTTATACCTAGTTTAGTGAGTTTAGCTATAATTCCAGAATGGGGGGTGGTGTTGAAAGCCTTGGCGAGGTCAAGATAGACTGTGTGAACCAACTTACCCTCATCTACGGCTTTGGTGACTGCCTCAAAGAAGTTGATCAGGTTCATGATCTGCTTTTCACAAACCTGAACTGGGTGGGATCCAGAGTTTGGAGGTTACCAATGTCTTTGTTTATGAGTTCCATGATGCTATGTTCCATGGCCTTGCAGACCAAGCTCATCAGGCTAATAGGTCGATAGTTCCCGGGATCAGTGGTGGCTCCCCCTTTGTGGAGTGGGATAACTGTTGCTGTGCACCATTCAGTGGGCACAAAGCCTGATGCGAGGCTATTATTGAACATGGTGCTTAAGTGGGGAACCAGTTCATTCTGAAGTTTGTGTAAAATGCAGCGTGGGATATTGTCCAGTCCCATGGATGCTGTATTTTTGGCTTTAGAGAGTGCAACTTTTACCTGCATAGTTGTGATTACAGGGACCAATGCGAAGTTGACTTAAGGTGTGGAACACCGGTCACTCATGTTGGCAATGACTAGGTCTAGGATATTGTTGCCCCTGGTGGGGGTGTGGATAAGTTGATCTAGGGCATTGGGGTTTATTAATTCCAGAAAGTGTTGAGCTAAGGAGTTGGCACACAAGTAGTTTTCCCAGTTAATGGTGGGGTAGTTGAAGTCACCCATTATTAGGGTGTTTGGTTGAACCCAAATATTTTCCAGTACATCTAGAAAAGAGGAGTGGGAATCCTGGGGCATGGTGGGGATCTGTAGTAAGCTACAATTTGGATTGCATTTTTGCCCAGAGTTAGTTGCGCTTGGATAACCTCGGACGCATTATGCTGAGAACTAGCCTGGAGGTGTGGATATCCTTAATGAATATGGACACACCTCCGCCTTTGGTGTTTTGGTCCAGGTTACATGGCTGAAAAGTGTGGTATGAGTAATAGCCTGGTAGTACAGGGGTGCTCTCTGGAGCCTTGAACCCAGTCTCAGTCACTGCACAGATATCGATGTTCTCCATTTTAAGGAGTGCCTCAAGTGAGTGCATTTTGAGATTTAGACTTTTAGCATTGAATAGCATTACCCTAAGTTTTTGCTTGCCTGTTCCTGTTATGGTGGTGAATTTGTTATTTGAACCCTGCCTAAAAAGGCACTATAGGGGCAGCAAGAGCTTTAGCCGGTATCCGGAATCCCAGGGGCGACATGTTACTGTAATTAAAAATATTGTAGTTATTGTATGTGTACTAAACATCATCCCTAATGATCACATCATCTTTACTAGTCAATATCACCCCCTTCCCTGTTTCTCCTCTTGCTTACCTCCTCGATAGTAGTTTGTTTCATTGTACTGGGGGGGTCCTGATTCATAATTCTCTGATCAGTGGAGAGGGTGTTATTCTAAAGGATTCCTTATGTTGTTAAAGTTTTCACCCCCTCTCTCATTTGGTGAAATTTCTGGGTTTTATACCTCATTATCTTTTTTCTGTTTGTTTTCAAAATATCCCCAATTTCTCTTGTAAATCTTTGACTTTGGATAACTTCTTTTTTCTCTATATTCTAAAATATCCCTATCCAAGTTCTTTAATTTCCTTTTAATTATCAATGAACATATTTTATCTATCCTATCCCTAATCCTATGGTATTTCTCTTTTTCAGCTTCAGTAGTGAAAATTAGATCATTAGTAATCTACTTATTCAACTGCTCGATACATTGGTGCATACTGGCAATGCAGCTTTCATTTTGCTTAATTACAATTCTAACAATAAAAAAACCACACCTATTAAAATTTACAGCAATTCATTATAGATCTCAGACCCCATCTCAATGTTTTTGGGGTATTTTCCTCTAGTCAGGCATTCATTTAAATATTCATTGTTATTACTCAGTGATTTGTACTTTAGCACTAAATCACACAATGTGTTAAGATTATTATTATAGGTATCTGGCTCCACCATACTAGCCTTTTTAACATCATTATTATCATAATTAAGCATATGCTTTCAGTCAACCACTTGATAAAATCAACACTTAATCATGAATTAGTATTTCCAACTAAACAGTCACCTTGCTGTGTCTCTGACGTCACTTCGTTGACTATAGCATGTTCTCCTGCTTTATCGGAATCACATTGTGAAGAAAGAGTCTAGATATTTTTAAGTCCCTCTAAGCTATTAAGTACTCCTTATGTTTAGAGGTAGTGAATTCCATAATATCCTCACTCTGTGATGAAAAAATGAACATTTCATTGATTTACTCTGTGATGGTTAAGTCGTTGATTTTGGAATGGGGGTGAAAAGTCATTGTTTGATTTTTCTGCACATTTTTGAATGATACCAATTCATTTTTATGATTTACCTATTAGTCTTCCTATGACAATATTCATTATTTGGATGTTAGTATTTCTAAAAACAAAGTAAAAAATAGGTTTTTGGCCAATATTTATAGATAAAAGACTTTTTCTAATACGTTAAGAGAGCTGCCACCAATGCAAACAAAATGTGGTATAGTTAAAGGGTAGATGGTGCATCTTTCAAATATGGTGTCAGAAGACAGCATGTTTATTTTGGAATTTGACCTTTTGATTGATATATACACTGCAGTGCTGGTGCTGCGGTAGCATTGTTGCCTCACAGCAAGACGTTGTCCAGTTCCTTTCTCAGCTAGAGCATCTTCTGCAAGGAGACATGCTTGAATAGGCATACCTTTGTTGAAGGTTGTGCATCAGAGCTGGCAACTCAGCACGTAAAAATCCACTGCCAATCATTAGCGGACCGGAGTTCCGCTGTGGCGACCTCTAACCAGGAAAAGCCGAAAGACACAACAACAACCTTTTGATGGATATGTTTCACATGACTGATTATCCAAAAGAAACCTAAGACAAAATCAATAATGTATCACTAATATATGGCATAACTCATTTCCACACTGCATATTTCACTAACTCAGTTACACAATCTTTCTGAAGCCCAAATTATTTTTAAATATACTGGCATATTTCAACCCTACTCCTTTTTGTGTGATCTTACAGTAAATCAGAAAACTTACATGCTGAAGCCTGAATGGCTAACTGGTAGCAGAAATTTTTTAGAGCTCCACAAAACTAGTTAAAATAACAGGAAAATAATTAATTTCATCGAACAAAAATATCCAACTATTATTGATAAACTTAAGAACTAATCGAGTACTAACTTTGAAACTTTTTGTCAATATTTTCCTGTGAAATTAATCTGGAGACTACTATAGCCACTTGGAAATGAGTAACTCAAAGAACTCATACTCTGAAACAGCCTTGAAGAATGAAAGCCAATTGATGTCCTCTGTACTGCAGGAGCTGTCATTGAAAATGGATAATTTTAAGGATAACCTTGAAAATCTAAAAGAGAACTGCCAAAAACAAACATGTCTTTAAAGAATTATTACAGCAGCAACAGACAAAAATAATGAACATTGAAACATCTCTCTTTGATGTAGATGGAAGGTTGAAGGAAGAAGAGAACCAAAGTGAATTTCTCTTACAACAAATAACTGGTTAATCAACAAGATAGATGATTTAGAAAACAGAGAAAGGCGCACAAATATTAGAATATTTGGTCTTCCAGAGAAAGCTGAGGGTGAGGACATTATTTTATTTTTAAATTCCTGGTTGCCGGAATTCTTAGACCTAAAAGAAGGACTGTCAAATGGCATAGAAAGGGCTCATCGAGCCATAGGCAAACCTGTATCATCTTCTCCTAATACTTTTCCTAGATCCATTGCAATAAAGTTTTTATCATACCTTGATAAAGAACTTATACTAAAGTCAGCATGGAGGAAAAGTCCTTTAAAGTATAAACAACACTAAATAAGATTTGATAATGACTATTCAACTAGAATTCTAGGTTTAAGGAAGAAAGCATGGCCATTTGTAAAATTTCTGAAACAAAACAAAATCAAAACTCAACTTGCATACCCTGCAAAAATCAAGATTCTTTACTCAAATTAAATGAGAACCTTTGACAACATAGATGAGGCAGCTTCTTTTATCAAGAACAATAATATAATTACAATTCCAGAAGAAATGGACTGGTCAACATCTAACTCACTGAAAAGATCCCAAGAAAAAAATTCCTGGACTGATGTAAAGAAGAAGAAACAAAGAACTGAAATAAAAAATGTAACAAGTTTAAATACCCTCAAAGATTCTACTAAAAAGTGAAATATATACTAAAGGAAACTGAAACCAAAATGTATGTACATTTACTTTTTTTAGTTGTCTCTATATGCATAATAGTGTTTATAATCCTTCTGTTTTTCTTTTTTAATACAGTGATGCTTCAACTCTACTTACTACAGAATGAGGATGCTTGTGTCAAGTGGTTAGCACAACGACACTCATATCAAATTTAAATGTGTAATATTGTAGGGGATTGTTTCTTTCAAAAATCTCATTTTAATTACTTAATATATTGTCTTGATGGGATAGAATTGAGAACAGGAGGTGGGGAGAGGAAGGAGAAGAGCAGTGAATGATCTGGGTGTCTACGTTAAGAAATGCTGACATGCAGCTCATATAGATGGTTTGTAATCATCGGGTTTCATTTGGCTACAAGATATCAAGCAATAAGCAGTAGGTATCAGTAAAAAATATAAATATAGTAGTTATATAACTGATCGGTGTTGAACACTTCATTGTTACAGTTTAAAAGCATCATTTCTCTTTTTTTTCTTTACACAAACTGCCTGACGAGGATATGAATAAATAACGGCTGTTTACAAGAAGCCGCAAGCTCATTTCACAGTCAAACACACTTGCGAACACATGAATAGTGTCCTTGTAATCATTCCAACACCACAGTAACACTAATAGCTTGCACTCATGCTCTACAAGGATACGATGATGTAAAAGAGAGAGAAAGAGGACAGAATACAGTATAGTCTTACTAGGGAGAGAGTAAGAAAAAGGAAAAAAATAGTGTGAACACATTCAGCTTTATCGGACTACAACAGTTATAAAATTCAATGTGAAAAAAGACCACTATACTAGTACATGAACTAAATCACTAAAATAGAAATATAAATAAGAACAGTTACTTTTACAGAGTGGTGAGTGGCAGGGATTCAGTGTATAAACTGTTAGTCAAGATACCAAGAGTTTTCACGTCAATACAGCTGTACACTTCCTGTAAGTCTTAAAGTGACAAGCACTGTCTAATATAGTCCTGATAACACGCTGATTATTAATGTCCAAAAACATTCAGGAAATGGTCAGGAAAATGTTTCGAATTGTATGTACAGAATTTATTTTATCTTCCAAAAGCTTCTGATTTCAAAGCTATATTTGCACCTTCTTGACTGTAGCTGTTGTACTGCTTATAAAAAACCCTGTGACAGATTTTAACATTGTTTTAATTAAAAATATTTACATGCCTGTGTGTGTGTGTGTGTGTGTGTGTGTGTGTGTGTGTGTGTGGGTTTGTGGGTGCATGTGTGTCTGTTAAAAAAATAGTACAGGACAGTTCACTGACCATTAACAGATTTTTTTTTTAGTGTATGAGGTATTTGCTAATTCCAAAATAAATGATAATTCTGTAAGATGTCACCCTTCAAGCATGTGCTTACATGAAATAGTTGGTTGACTAGCACAATGTATAATTAGATGTTAAAGACCAAACACAATCCAGTTCTAACTGTTGTTTACTGGAGAGGAATATCATGTAATGTGATAGGTAGCAGTGTGTCATATATACCAGTTAATGCCTGCTAGCCAATTTGTTCCTGTAATGCATATTCATTTTTTGGCACAAGTATTTAAAATATATACATCAAAGTTCTATAGTGTGTATTGGGCTGTTCTACCACTTTATTGTCTCATTATGACTTTCAGTACATCTAGCGTAGCACGTTCAAAGGATATATAATCAGCTGAGTGGATTTAAACATCGAATTCCAGCAATTTAAAAATACTGATGGACAGTTAATCTGTAAAATGCAGTGACATGATATTTTACAACTGACAACAGATACGATTTTAATTGTCCACAGCACTAACATAGAAAAGTAGGCTACATTATGTACAGTTAGTGATAGGTATAACAGCAGTCTGCTGCCAATCATAAACATGCTGAAAATCTCTCTTAGATTGATGTTTAACTCTAATAGATTGTATTTCAAAAGAAGAATTGACTTGTATATTGTAAAGCTCTTGGATAGACTCAGAATATTTAGTTGGAATAAATATGAAGTACTTTATAATAAAAGTAATGATAAGACAAGGCTAAACAATAGGAAGAAATAAGTCTACTCAGTTCAGGAAAACAGTGTATAATAACTCTGTAAGAATTAGAGAAACATAGTCAAGTGATTTATTCTACAAATCTCAAACATGGAAATATGAGTCTGTATGTGTCAATCTACAAATATGTATATAAGCACAGAAATGAGCACAAAATAGTGACAATACTCAAACATGTTTATCATCTACATGGCTAGATTTGACAATGTACACGTGCAATTACAGACATATTTTTAGCTGATTCTAGTTATGATTTTATCTTTTATTTAGAAACTTAATTTACTTTTTGTCATGCATAGAAACTCATTTACTGCACCATAGCTAAGCTGCACAACAAAGGAAATACTACAATGTACTTCAGTGGGCATTCTGAGTCTGATATTTTTTAATCAGTAAGCTTATCCTAAATAAAATTATAGTTGGTTTAATAGTTTTTGTTGACAGAAAGTTAAAACTGTTATATTTGAATGAATAAATGAGATGGGTCTTACATAAAAAGTTTATAAAATATTTCTTTAACCTGTAGTAAAATCTATGTATTAAACTTATGGATTATATGAAAAGACAAAAGAATATTAAAAATTGTAAGACTCTAATATCCATTATAAACTAGGGTTTGAAGTATATAACCAAATAGTCAAAGAAACATTGGATATAATAAGTACTCTATGAGCATTAAATTATCTCGAACAATAACTAGTTTGTGGAGCTTACCATATGTTTGCACTAACAAAAATTATATGTTTTTTTTTATTTTTTTTAGTAAAAAACAATATCACAACTGTGTATGTAATACAATTTCTTGATTCATGAGAAATTTACAAGCATATACCATTCAATTATTTTTTTTTTAAATCTTAATATATTTATGTAAAATAGATTTCATTACAATCAATATGTATTTGGAAAATATTTTATCTATAATCTACTACTAGATGATTAACTTGAACATTTGATGCATATATTACTTTAATAAATACAATAAATCTCCTCGCCACAAATCTGAGTAAATGCTCCAAGTGCTCCGGATAAAATAAACGTTCAAATAATCACAAAATCGAAAACTGGAGCGAAACAGAGCCAACAAAGTCCAAAGAACCCAAAAGCTTCAATAAATCGAAGAAACTTTAATAAAACATAAACACTGCAGGTCAATTGATAAGCGCTTTCACTCAATACAATGAGCTTCATCAGATCACAAAGACCAGTGTCCATAGAAGCTGTATATATACTGACAATAGTTATCATTCTCCTATCAAACACAGTGTCTACTTACATATTAATAAGCTGAAATTATATGTATGTAAAATTGTAGCTATCTAAAAGCAACAAGAAATTAATATAGAAATATAGAACATATAAATACAGACATGTCTCTAAAAACATGCCACACTCAACATATATATCTCTATGCATCTTTATACATATAAAAAATAAATATACGATTTAATAAAAATGCACATATTGTCAGGACCCAATATTAAAATCTAACATTTCTACGCTTCTTAAGTATAGGCTTGATAGAGGCTCTCTCATTGAGTCCAGAGCCTCTATCTGTTCTCAACCTAATTATCCATTTGCTTTCTTGGCTTTCTGTATGATTCCTAATATTGCCCCATGTATATTAGGCTTAATACTCTCCAGGGCTCTAAATCGAAAGTGATGTTCAACCCCTTTTTGAACTACATGCTTAGCCAAGGCATTATGCAAAGATGCTTTCCTCATATGATAGATATGTTCTCGTATCCTATCTTTAAATTGGCGATTAGTTTTGCCAACATAAAAAGCATTGCAGGCCTGGCATACTGCCAGGTACACAATATTTGCAGTGTCGCAAGTAGCATCGACCTTAGTATTGAAAATAGTATGTAGATCAGGATGTAAGAATTCTGCATTGGTATCTATGAACTTGCAAAAATTACAATGTCCACAGGGTCTAGTATTACTAAACTCTAAGTATTGCCCTTGCTTCTTCGAATAGCAAAGCATTCTCCTTAGATTTAGTTTATTCCTATAAAGGAATTGAGGTCTAGTCCCCACTATTTTCCCAATAACCTCATCAGTGCAAAGAATCGGCCAATGTTTTGTAATTATATTCCTTACAGCTGGACAATCAGTACTGTAAGATAATGAGACCTTAACTCCAGGGACTCTTTCGCAGGTAGCCTTTTCATTATTAACCCTGGGTCCAAAATAGGGGGCGGCTCTATTAGATCTAAGTTGACTAATGTCCATAAGGTTCGATTCAATTTCATGGGTATCATAGCCACGCTCTACTAGTCTCTGTTTCAGATCAGTTACTTCAGTTATAAAACCTGCATCAGTAGCATTCAATCTAGACATTCTCATTCCTTGACCTCTAATGATATTCTTAAAAATATGTTGTGGATGCATACTGTCACGCCTTAACAATGTGTTGGGGTGGCAGGGTTTACGATAGACTCCAGTGTTAATCAGACCACATTCTAGTCTTTCAATATAAAGATCTAAGAACTCTATCTTAGATCTGGAACAGCTCATGGTAAAATTCAAATAATTCGTTAACTGATTCATTGTAGTATGGAACCTAGATAATCCATCCATGTCCCCCCTCCACAAAACAAAGACATCGTCAACAAAACATCGGTAAAGGGCCACTTGTTGGTCAAATCCATCCATCTTAAACAATGTCTCATGCTCCCATTGCACCAAGAACATGTTAGCATAGCTATCGGCGCACGGCGTACCCATGGCACCCCCACCCTGTTGCTGATAGAACTTATTCTCAAATGTAAAAAGATTATTCTCTAGAATTAGTTCTAAAAAATGTGCCACCAGATCTACCTGTACTCGCGAATAGTCACTGTGTGTAGAAAGATAGTCAGTGATATAAATAATTCCCAACACATTTGGTAGAACGGTAAACAATGATTGGATATCAAAAGTTACAAATGTAAGATTATCTAAATCATCCAATCCACTCAAACAGTCATAGAGGTCTGTTAAAAACTGTTTAGAGTCCTTGAGTACTATATGGTTGTTATAAAGCATAGGTCGTAGATACTTCTCAACATAAACCGACATACGTTCCGTAACCCAGCCCTGTCCAGCTACAATGGGTCTCATCGGGGGATCCCTGATATCTTTATGTATTTTGGGAAGTCCCTGTATCACTGGAACCAGGGGGATACTGATTGTAAGATAGTCATAAAGTTCCTGATCTAGAACACCACCATTAAACATATCTAAAAGGGTATCATTGTCATAGGAAATGGTGGCTTGGACTGAATGCTCATTAATTACTTTATAAAACTGGTCACTCAATAGTGTGACCATAGAATCATGATATTGATCGATGTCCATGATAACTATCTGGCCACCTTTGTCGGCCGGCCTTATAATTATAGAGTTCAAAGTCTGTAACCTACGTAGGCTCTCCCGCTCCAGGGCTGTTAAATTACCCTTCCTCCTATGAGTAGTTTTAAGAAAATACTCATAAAGGTCATCCTCTGTGAGCTTCAAGTAGGTCTCAACGAGTGGGTGGTAAGGAGGTGTGAAATTGCTCAATTTCTTAAACCTAATGGGTAATTCAGATCTATTACCTTCAACCTCGACCCCTGTATTATCATGGAATATTAACTCAAGCATCACATTGCGGCAGAAGAGTCTCATGTCTACAACAGTATCAATAAAGTTACTATGGCTACTTGGTATAAAATTAAGGCCTTTATTTAGAAAGCTCTCATCTTGTTTTGTTAACACATAGTTAGATATATTACAAATTAGGGAGTGAGCATGGGTGACAGATGTTGAGTTATTACCAAAAACTAACTCAGTTTGTTCCTCCACATCTTTTTGATAGTCTGATGTGGTACAATCTCTTTGGAGAACTTCCGTTTCTGCCTGCCCCTGCTCACTGACCGTCCCCTCTGCATTCCTTTCTCTTTGTGTACAGGTAGGGGAATGTCATTCCCTGCAACCAATGTAGTACTAGGTAGCTTACAAGTACCTTTGGGTCTGACACTGCCATCATCAACCCGAACAGAGTTAGTTTGTACCCTGTTAACAACCTGTACTTCTGGATATAGGTTAACCTTACCCAGATCACCATTAGTTTGTGTAGTTCCGATAGCAACATCATCAGAACTATTAGTACATTCAGTATGCATAATGGTAATAACATCATCAGTGTCATTAGAATTAATGCAGGTATCTATAGAAACGTCATCAAGTAAAGTACCTATTCTAGAACTATTCTTAATAGAAGTGCATCTCAACTCAGTATTCTGTATGCATTCAGTAGAATTCTTAGTTATAACATCATTACTTTTAATATTTTTAATATTCTGACTAGTATTCCTTCTAATAGTACTACGTGAGGTGTTCGTGGTCCCATAATTGTTCGTATCATTGTTCACATTAATATCACTTTGTCCATACCTTGGCCAAACAAATACATGGCCCAACTGAAAAATCCTTATGGTCTCTTACAATTTTATTTCTTTTCTGTTGGAGGAGTTTCCGCTCAAAAGCTGAGACCCCATCCAACAGACTTTCGAATAATGGTTGTACCACTGTATTAGGAAACATATTAAAAATATATTTTTGTTGCTTCTTTATGTTTTCTGTCAGCGCTGATTCCTCAGGAACAAAAAAGTCTATTAACAGTTCCAAGTACTGTCTGCTTACCTCCAGGTGTATGCGTTGCCATTTCGAGAGGAGTTCAGGGTAATATTCACCCTGATTTGGCATATTGAAAATGCATAACCCTCTAGGTACAATCCGTTTCTCTAAACAATAACGAAAATGCAGTTGCTGTGTCTGTAAACATTTTAAACAGAAAAAATCCTTCTCCAGGGCGTCCAGTAAGTGCTGTAGTTTCTCCAGGTCAGGCGGCATAGTATTGTCGGCATCAACACGCTCCAACCCCTCCAACTGCCAAGAATTCACCTTGGAACACGCAAGTTGCTGTTCAAATCTTCTTTGTAGATGAGCGACTGAGCCCAGGTCTACACCTCGGGGCTCATAGTCAAGCTCAATATCGACTTCACTCGATTTACTCTGCATATCCAATATTTCCAGTTAGGCTCTGCCTCCAGATAGGCGAGAATAAAGCAAAATATTAATAAATACAATAAAATTCCTCGCCACAAATCTGAGTAAACGCTCCAAGTGCTCCGGATAAAATAAATGTTCAAATAATCACAAAATCGAAAACTGGAGCGAAACAGAGCCAACAAAGTCCAAAGAACCCAAAAACTTCAATAAATCGAAGAAACTTTAATTGTCAGTATATATACAGCTTCTATGGACACTGGTCTTTGTGATCTGATGAAGCTCATTGTATTGAGTGAAAGCGCTTATCAATTGACCTGCAGTGTTTATGTTTTATTAAAGTTGTTATTACAAGTTATTACTTGGAACTGTTAATAGACTTTTTTGTTCCTGAGGAATCAGCGCTGACAGAAAACATAAAGAAGCAACAAAAAGATATTTTTAATATGTTTCCTAATACAGTGGTACAACCATTATTCGAAAGTCTGTTGGATGGGGTCTCAGCTTTTGAGCAGAAACTCCTCCAACAGAAAAGAAATAAAATTGTAAGAGACCATAAGGATTTTCAGTTGGGCCATGTATTTGTTTGGCCAAGGTATGGACAAAGTGATATTAATGTGAACAATTATGGGACCACGAACACCTCACGTAGTACTATTAGAAGGAATACTAGTCAGAATATAAAAAATATTAAAAGTAATGATGTTATAACTAAGAATTCTACTGAATGCATAGAGAATACTGAGTTGAGATGCACTTCTATTAAGAATAGTTCTAGAATAGGTGCTTTACTTGATGACGTTTCTATAGATACCTGCATTAATTCTAATGACACTGATGATGTTATTACCATTATGAATACTGAATGTACTGATAGTTCTGGTGATGTTGTTATCGGAACTACACAAACTAATGGTGATCTGGGTAAGGTTAACCTATATCCAGAAGCACAGGTTGTAAACAGGGTACAAACTAACTCTGTTCGGGTTGATGATGGCAGTGTCAGACCCAAAGGTACTTGTAAGCTACCTAGTACTACATTGGTTGCAGGGAATGACATTCCTTTTCCCCTACCTGTACACAAAGAGAAAGGAATGCAGAGGGGACTGTCAGTGAGCAGGGGCAGGCAGAAACGGAAGTTCTCCGAAGATATTGTACCACATCAGACTATCAAAAAGATGTGGAGGAACAAACTGAGTTAGTTTTTGATAATAACTCAACATCTGTCACCCATGCTCACTCCCTAATTTGTAATATATCTAACTATGTGTTAACAAAACAAGATGAGAGCTTGCTAAATAAAGGCCTTAATTTTATACCAAGTAGCCATAGTAACTTTACTGATACTGATGTAGACATGAGACTTTTCTGCCGCAATGTGATGCTTAAGTTAATATTCCATGATAATACAGGGGTCGAGGTTGAAGGTAATAGATCTGAATTACCCATTAGGTTTAAGAAATTGAGCAATTTCACACCTCCTTACCACCCACTCATTGAGGCCTACTTGAAGCTCACAGAAGATGACCTTTATGAGTATTTTCTTAAAACTACTCATAGGAGGAAGGGTAATTTAACGGCCCTGGAGCGGGAGAGCCTACGTAGGTTACAGACTTTGAACTCTATAATTATAAGGCCGGCCGACAAAGGTGGCCAGATAGTTATCATGGACATCGATCAATATCATGATTCTATGGTCACACTACTGAGTGACCGGTTTTATAAAGTAATTAATGAGCATTCAGTCCAAGCCACCATTTCCTATGTCAATGATACCCTTTTAGATATGTTTAAAGGTGGTGTTCTAGATCAGGAACTTTATGACTATCTTACAATCAGTACCCCCCTGGTTCCAGTGATACAGGGACTTCCCAAAATACATAAAGATATCAGGGATCCCCCGATGAGACCCATTGTAGCTGAACAGGGCTGGGTTACGGAACATATGTCGGTTTATGTTGAGAAGTATCTACGACCTGTGCTTTATAACAACCATATAGTACTCAAGGACTCTAAACAGTTTTTAACAGACCTCTATGACTGTTTGAGTGGATTGGATGATTTAGATAATCTTACATTTGTAACTTTTGATATCCAATCATTGTTTACTGTTCTACCAAATGAGTTGGGAATTATTTATATCACTGACTATCTTTCTACACACAGTGACTATTCGCGAGTACAGGTAGATCTGGTGGCACATTTTTTAGAACTAATTCTAGAGAATAATCTTTTTACATTTGAGAATAAGTTCTATCAGCAACAGGGTGGAGTTGCCATGGGTACGCCGTGCGCCAATAGCTATGCTAACATGTTCTTGGTGCAATGGGAGCATGAGACATTGTTTAGGATGGAAGGGTTTGACCAACAAGTGGCCCTTTATCGACGTTTTGTCGACGATGTGTTTGTTTTATGGAGAGGTGACATGGATGGATTATCTAGGTTCCATACTACAATGAATCAGTTAACGAATTATTTGAATTTTACCATGAGCTGTTCCAGATCTAGGATAGAGTTCTTAGATCTTTATATTGAAAGACTAGAATGTGGTCTGATTAACACTGGAGTCTATCGTAAACCCTGCCACCACAACACATTGTTAAGGCGTGACAGTATGCATCCACAACATATTTTTAAGAATATCATTAGAGGTCAAGGAATGAGAATGTCTAGATTGAATGCTACTGATGCAGGTTTTATAACTGAAGTAACTGATCTGAAACAGAGACTAGTAGAGCATGGCTAGGATACCCATGAAATTGAATCGAACCTTATGGACATTAGTCAACTTAGATCTAATAGAGCCGCCCCCTATTTTGGACCCAGGGTTAATAATGAAAAGGCTACCTGCGAAAGAGTCCCTGGAGTTAAGGTCTCATTATCTTACAGTACTGATTGTCCAGCTGTAAGGAATATAATTACAAAACATTGGCCGATTCTTTGCACTGATGAGGTTATTGGGAAAATAGTGGGGACTAGACCTCAATTCCTTTATAGGAATAAACTAAATCTAAGGAGAATGCTTTGCTATTCGAAGAAGCAAGGGCAATACTTAGAGTTTAGTAATACTAGACCCTGTGGACATTGTAATTTTTGCAAGTTCATAGATACCAATGCAGAATTCTTACATCCTGATCTACATACTATTTTCAATACTAAGGTCGATGCTACTTGCGACACTGCGAATATTGTGTACCTGGCGGTATGCCAGGCCTGCAATGCTTTTCATGTTGGCAAAACTAATTACCAATTTAAAGCTAGGATACGAGAACATATCTATCATATGAGGAAAGCATCTTTGCATAATGCCTTGGCTAAGCATGTAGTTCAAAAAGGGGTTGAACATCACTTTCGATTTAGAGCCCTGGAGAGTATTAAGCCTAATATACGTGGGGGCGATATTAGGAATCATACAGAAAGCCAAGAAAGCAAATGGATAATTAGGTTGAGAGCAGATAGAGGCTCTGGACTCAATGAGAGAGCCTCTATCAAGCCTATACTTAAGAAGCGTAGAAATGTTAGATTTTAATATTGGGTCCTGACAATATGTGCATTTTTATTAAATTATATATTTATTTTTTATATGTATAAAGATGCATAGAGATATATATGTTGAGTGTGGCATGTTTTTAGAGACATATCTGTATTTATATGTTCTATATTTCTATATTAATTTCTTGTTGCTTTTAGATAGCTACAATTTTACATACATATAATTTCAGCTTATTAATATGTAAATAGACACTGTGTTTGATAGGAGAATGATAACTATTGTCAGTATATATACAGCTTCTACGGACACTGGTCTTTGTGATCTGATGAAGCTCATTGTATTGAGTGAAAGCGCTTATCAATTGACCTGCAGTGTTTATGTTTTATTAAAGTTTCTTCGATTTATTGAAGTTTTTGGGTTCTTTGGACTTTGTTGGCTCTGTTTCGCTCCAGTCTTCGATTTTGTGATTATTTGAGCATATATTACTTTGTTAATAGTTCTGTCATGTACATATATAGGAAATCTATAATCACATCAGATTCAGAAATGATTCAATAGTTGATATCAGTCAGTCACTATGAATGGTTCAATGAAAACAGTATATAAAATACATGGTTGTGTCTTTGCAAATTGTTCATATACATAAGGGAGAGAGAGAAGGGGAAAAGAAGATGACATTAGAGCAATTGGATGTCGGGTTTAAGTTATTTGAGATGAATATACTTAGCCATATGATTGATATGTTATTAAATGTTCATAATAAGGAATGTATTTATATATATGTATATAACCTACAATTACTTATGTGTTTCACTGTGTATATAACATGTAGAACCATAAATATTATTCAACATATACTAGTTTATAATTTCAAAGGTCTCTAAGAATACAAAAATGGAGCATGAGGAAATCTGTCTACCAAACATGAGGGTTAATCTGGTAGATATTTTGTTTATGTCTATCAGATTAGGAATGTATATCATTCCATGTGTGATGGGGGGAAGGTTGAAAGAAAAGATTATATTAATCAAAATAATTTTACTTAAATCGTTTTACACTTTTTTATTATGGCCTGAAATGAACATCAATATAAAAGTATTACAAAAGAGATTCAGTCTATTTATGATACGTGAAATAAGGAGAATTTTGTTCCAAATACAATACTATAAAATTTACTCGAATATTAATATAAATATTAGCAAGCATGAAACTCAACAACAAACATGGACTTAACACTACTTTCACTGAACATAAATGGTTTAAATAATCCAAAGAAAAGATCAAACCTACTAAAATATTTAAAATTAAACAAAGCGCAAGTAATATTTCTTCAAGAGACTCACTTTAAAGATGATGAAAAGCATTTATGGAATCCGAATGAGTATACAACAATAGAGCAATCATCATATAAAACCAAAACCAGAGGAGTTAGGATACTATGGAGAAAAAACATCATTAATCCCCAAATTCTTTGGAGCTATGAAGATAAAGAGGGGCTTATAACACTTGTTATAATACAATTCAATAATAGAATCTGGACATTAGTAAATCTTTATTGGTTCCCAGTAATAGGAAAAAGTATGACAGAAACATCTAGACTTTATTGGTAAAACATATAAACATAGCTTGATATTAGGTGGTGACTTTAATTGCATTCTTGATAATTCAGAGACCACCAACAAAAATAAATTTACGTATAACTGCTATAGCAAAGCTACTCAAAAAATGGATTGAAAATCACAATTTAACAGACACATTCAAATTTAGAGAAAGTAACTCACCGTTATTGTCGCACCAAGATCACAGATTTACAACCCAAACAAGAATAGATAAAATGTTTGTTGCACAAGACCTTGATGCGAAGATAAATAGTTTTATAATCATACCATGTTCATTATCAGATCATAGAGCAATCCTTATTAATAGTCAAACAAATTTTAAAAAATTCATACAAATGACAAGAATTCCAGCATATATTATGAAACTAAAAGAACTTAAACCTTGGCTACTCACAGAGTTGAAATTCTTTCTAGACACTAATCTCACTAATGAAATCGGCATAGTTATGGTATGGGACGCTCTAAAATGGGAATCAGAATTACTCAACATACAAAATCAAATCATAAAAATAAATAATAATAATTTAACAAATGCACTGACTAATAAGAAGAAAATTAATGATCTGCATGAAAAGTTTAATGAAATTCTAACACATAAAACTAATCTAGCACTAGAAAGATTAAAATTAAACTCATATGCTGTTTCTCCTAAACATATGCATAACTTGGCGATAAGAGTTAAAGTACAATCTAAAAGAAATAACATTACTACTATTATACATGGAAGGAATAGCAAGAAAGTGTCACATATAAGTGATATATTAGATGCTTTTAAATACCATTTTATAGATCATTATAATATGGAAGGAACTCAAACAAAAAACTTTAATTTAGATTTGAAACCCGAATTGATTAAAACCCCAGAAAATTTTAAATTAGAACTTCAAAAGCAAATTACTCTTAAAGAAATTTCAGAGAAAATCAAAGAAAGCAAAAATAATAAAGCTCCAGGAATGGACGGTATTATAGCTAAAATATACAAAATCTTTCCATCATCTATAATCTCAGTCTTCCAAAAAACCGTAATAGAAATACAAACACACACCATTCCACCTTCTTGGAGATACTCATTAATTACTCCTATAATAAAAGAAAATAAAGATGCATCAAAATGCATTTCCTATAGACCAATTTCATTACTAAACAATGATTATAAAATCTTTATGGCTATTCTAGCCAATAGAATAAAAAAATCTATGATAAAATTAAAAATGAAGATCAAACAGGATTTATACATAACAGGTGCACCTATGATAATATACAAAGAATACTAACTATTATTGACTATTTAAATAGAGAAAAACAAGAGGCCTTAATAGTTGCATTGGATATAGAGAAAGCTTTTGACTCCTTAAACTGAGATTTCTTGTTCAAAATATTAGAATATTATGAGTTTCCTAGCTCCTTTATTTCATTAATAAAGAACATATATAAAAATTTAGCATAGGACCTTTCACCTCTGAATCAATAATATTGACAAAAGGCACAAAACAAGGTTGTCGCATTTCCCCCATATTATTTGCATTAGCCATTGAAATATTTGCCATTTCAATACGAAACAATCCCAAAATAGAGAATATAAATTTATATAATCAATATAATTCAAAAATAATGTTATTTGCAGATTATATACTTCTTACCACATCTACTTCTAAAATTTCATTCAAAGAATTAGATATACAAGTTGAAAAATTTTATTAAATTTCAGGATTACATTTTAACAAAGCGAAATCAAATTTTATGATATTGAATAAAAAAATGATTTTCAAATAAATGATAATCATATAATTGGTAAACAATCTCTCACTTTAAACTATCTAACATTAAGTACAACATTAGAAAAAAAATTAAATATAAATTACAGGGGAATCATAGACACAATAAAGTAAAATATAATAAAATGGAACAAAATATATATAACATTTGAAGATAGATTACAAGTAATAAAAATGATATTACTTCCAAAAATCCTATATACAGCACAAGGTATTCCAATAATACCAGATAAATATTTTTTAAAAGAAATAAATACATTATTATTAAGATTTCTTTGGCATCCTAACAAAAACAGAATAGCTTATGCACACCACATTAGACCATGGAAACTAAGTGGAATCAATTTCCCAGATATTGAAACTTATATTAGAGCCTCCATTTTTTAAATAATTATAAATTGGATAGATCTGTGCTATTCTTCTAACTGGAAATCTCCCACACTGTTATTTATTCAAATGAAAATACCATTTTAAAGAATTTAATGATATACAATCATATTAATAAACCATGGCATATCTTATGCGCTAGCCTTCAATATGATCTAACAAAACCTACTAATCTAAATACTTAAATGATATGTATAATTCATTTAGAAGATATGTAACTTCTAATACAGATATAAAGTTATGGCTAGAACTTTTATATCCTTTCAATGTAACAAAACATTTTCCAAACAAAATGCATAGGACGGTTTTCATTACTTGAGAAAAGAAACAATTAATTTGCTGGCAACAATGCATTAATGAACATAAGGTTTTGCATAGTCAACTTATAATAAAAACTTATAATCTCTCTACATAAGACTGGGTATTATTACAAAGCATATTACAATACTCACAAGATCTATGCAGAATAAATAACAATTCTTCTTTTAGAGATAAACCTACACTTATAACTCATTTATATGATGTAGTATACAATAATCAAAACTGGGAAAATTTGACATCAAAATTATATAAAATTTTAATAAATTATAAAGTTAAAATCAATCAAAAATTTTGGAATCATATAACAAAAGGTCATTCAATAAATGTATCCCTGGAAAACAAAAACAAAATACTAAATTCTGTTAAATTGACATCCAACATCCAATTTTGGAGAATTTACACATGGAAATGTTTGCACAGATCTTTTTTTATGCCAAATAGATTAAAAAATGTAATACTTCTAATAATGTTACATGTTGGAGATGCTTGCAGAGTTGTAAAGCAGATTGGATACATGTATTTCATGACTGTATTAAAGTTAAAACATTTTGGGAAGATGTCAGCAATTTCATAAAAGCCATATTCTCAGATACATTTTGTAGTAAGTAAATCTCTATTTTTGTTGAATGTTAATGAGAATTTAGATTTAAATAATAGCAATCTCTAACTACTATGGAACATTCTAGCAAATGCTAGAAAATGTAATACCAGAAAATGGAAATCAAATCTGGAACCATCATGTAAAGAATTTCTGTTAATATTGAAGGAAGCTGCATTACTGGAAACCAGAGTAAAAGAACTAAGATTAGCATCAAGACGATGGAACAAGAATCCATGGGAAAAAATACTATCACTTATTGAGACACTAAACTTGAATTCAAACTCTTAATGAGAGTAAAAGAAAAAGGAACAAATGATCTCTCATTAATATGATGTTACTCTGACTAGACTGATCAATATAATAATTTAATTTCAGGCCAACTGTAAATATTGTATATAGTTAATCATACTGTTTTACTTATCAGAAAATGTATTAAGATTATTATACAATGGAATTATTTGAAAGACTAATAAAAAACACGGAGTAAAAAAAAAGAAAACTTACATGCTAATTCTCTTTGCTAATTAATCTATACAGAGTCCCTTGGACCTGGTTTATCTAAAGAAGTTGGAAGGATGCAGTGAGAGAACTAAACTGAATTTGCAGAAAGATTAGCACAGTAAAGATGCATAAACAAATAGTCTAAATAATACACGCACAGAGTGGAAAGTATTGATGGAAATATTAAGACAATAATTCTGCTTGCTGGTGGTTTTTCACAGGCATTGTTTTCTAAGATTTATACATGAAATGCAAAGTAAGAATATGTGAGGTCTTAAATTCACCTGCAGTGATATAAAATAAACTGAAATCTTACTCTTCTCTCTATTTGGGTAGTTCTTCTCTTATTGCGTGTTGGAGAAAAACAGTTATCAAAGCAGAGCATAGCTGATCAGTAGATACCTGCTGGGCTCATAATCTAGAAATCAAAAAATCAAAACCATCCTCTGCTCTGTATGAAGAATCATTCTGGACTCTGGCTGGGCTGCTTTACCCTCATTTATTTCCTGTTGATTGCTACTGCTTTGACCATTTCTAACCAGGGCTGCCCTGCTATCAGTAAACATCAAGGACTTTTTTATGTAATCCAGTTCTGCCCTCATACCATTATTATCAGTTGTCTTTCTTTGGACTGTCTTTGTATTATTTATGTTGTGCTGCATAGCAGGAGCTGTTGTTCTGCTTAGCAGGGTTTACTTTGTGTTATGTTGTCTTGCTTTTAAATTACATCTCCTTCTAGCCTGTTAATGCTGTTTATTATGCCAGAGTTTTGTTCATTTAAAACACATTTTGACTGTTTAATGTACTAAGAGTAGAACATTTGGTTGTGTTCTGGGCATTCTCTTTCCTCCAGGCTTAATTTACTGTTCTTTTTCTGGCTGTCTGAGTCCCTTAAGTTTACCTTATGAATCGTGCTTCATAGCAGGATCTTCTGCTCTGTTTGGCTGGATTGATTTGCACTGCATTTCCTTTTTATACAATACTAATGGTTTGATATGTTTTAATTAGATTTTACCTTACAACGGTACCAAAGACATTAGGGATGTGGGTTAAGTTTAATCTAATTCAATTTATTAATTTTACAGTGCATTTCTGCTAATCTGTGAGTAATGATTATTGTTCCATTCTGTTCCTGTTTGTAACTTTTTTCTGGCACTCCCGGAGATTTTCTCCAAGCCCAATAACAGTTGTTTTTGTTTGGCTATCCTTTGTATTATTTATGTTGTGCTTCATAGCAAGAGTGGTTGTTCTGCTTGGCAGGGTTTGATTTGTGTTGTATTGGCTTGCTACATAATGTTACTGGACTTACCAGCTGTTGCCATATTTGAAAGTGTTACCAGTCCCAAATCTATTGTGGGGTTTCTTTTTATGATTAAGATAGATTTAATCATAATACGTTAGCACTATCTATTGTGCCATAAGTTTGTTTGATCTGGACATTCTGTGTGTTTCAAGCTTAAAGCAACTTTGTTTTCTTTCCTAATTGGATGTGTCTCATTCAAATTCTGCTGCATAGCAAATCAGTTGTTCTACTTGGCTGGAGAGCCTCATGTTACATTTCTTTGTTCCACACTATTACTGCACTAAACAGTTGTAAATGTTTGACATTTCTATAGTATGTGCAGCACTGTGCAGATTGTTTTAAAGAGTTTGTTACTGTTATCTAACATTCCTTATATTCATTATGATTCTTTGGCTAGATTGCATGGTTGTTAAAATTTCTACTCACAGAGCAACTTGGCACTATCCTGCACAGAGATGCATGCTTTTGCTGTTATTTGTTTATGGCAGCTATATGTTGCCCCTAGCTCTGCATCACTGTCTTGCTCACTGCTGTTGTGGGTCAACAACACATTTTCTTGCCCTCAGGTTAGTTGCTGAAATAGCTGTTATTTTAAGAGCTCCTTGATGCTCTCAGCTATCATAAACAACTATTGATAGCAACATTTCATTTTGCACTTAGGCTGGATGGTGGCATACCTATATCTGAACAGCTGAGTCTGATAAAACCTAGAATCATTGTATAATACACAAGCTGATTACTCTTTGATTCACTGGCTTTGTGGCATCCTCGAAGCAATTACTTTGAGCTTCCCAAGTCTGATGGCTTTTTATCCAATATTGTTTCATTCTGTTGGTGGCAGTCAAGGCATGAAGTGATTTGTTTGTAGCATCTAAGCCACAAGCTATTCATACTATTGTGGCATCTGAGCCAGCTATTCTAGAGTACATTGTGCACAGTTTCCACTACCTATTCAGCACCCATTTTACTGATATGGTTTGGTATTTTATGACTTTAATTGTGTAGTATGCCAATCTAGTTCTGTACCTCTCTCAATTTTTACTGTGTTTAATTTATACAACCTCTTTTACCCTCATACCATTATTACTGCACTGAATTTGTGTGCTGTAACACACTACAGCATTGTACTATCTAGTATTAGACTGTATTTCATATTTTTTCCCTGCGGTTTCATTTTCTTGTTGCATTAGTCTTACCCTATCTTTACCACACCTTTTACCTCACCTCCACAGCAGAGTTGATCTATGCAACATATATACTCTGTCTACTGACTAAACTGGTTCAGTATATCATTCCTGCATTTAGTAATTCAATACAAAAGTAATCCACTAACAGAACTCCACCATACTCACATAACTCAGTGAGTCATTCGGCTTCTTCTTCTTCTCTTTCAGCTGTTCCCATTAGGGGTCGCCACAGCGGATCATCTGTTTCCATTTCTTCCTGTCCTCTGCATATTGCTCAGTCACACCAACTGCCTGCATGTCCTCTCTCACCACATCCATAAACCTTATCTTAGGCCTTCTTCTTTTCCTCTTACCTGGCAGCTCCATCCTTAGCATCCTTTTCCCAATATACTCTGCATCCCTCCATAGCACATGTCCAAACCAACACAATCTCATCTCTCTCTGACTTTGTCTCCAAACCGTCCAACCTGAGCTGACCCTCTAATGCACTTATTCCTAATCCTGTCCATCCTTGTCACACCCAGTGCAAATCTTAACATCTTTAACTCTGCCACTTCCAGCTCTGACTCCTGCATTTTTGCCAATGCCACCATAGCCAACCCATACAACATAACTGGTCTCATTACCCTCTTGTAGACCGTCCCTTTCACTCATACTGGTACCCGTCTGTCACAAATCACTCCTGACACTCTTCTCCACCCATTCCACCCTGCCTGTACTCTCTTCTTCACCTCTCTTCCACACTCACTATTACTCTGAACTGTTGATCCCAAGTACGTAAACTCATCTACCTTCGCCAACTCTACCCCCTGCATCCTCACCATTCCTCTATCCTCACTCACATTCACACACAAATATTCTGTCTTAGTCCTGCTGACCTTCATTCCTCTCCTCTCTAGAGCATATCTCCACCTCTCCTGGGTCTCCTCAACCCGATCCCTACTATCACTACAGATCACAAGGTCATCTGCAAACATCATATTCCATGGGGCCTCCTGTCTGATCTTGTCTGTCAACCTGTCCATCACCATTGCAAATAAGAAAGGGCTCAGAGCTGATCCTTGATGTAATCCCACCTCCACCTTAAATGGATCTGTCACTCCCACTGCAGACTTCACCACTGCACACTACCCTTGTACATATCCTGTACCACTCTTATATACTTCTCTGCCACTCCTGACTTCCTCTTACAATACCACTCTAGGCACCCTATCATATGCTTTCTCCAAGTCCACAAAGACACAATGCAACTCCTTCTGACCTTCCCTATATTTCTCCATCAACAGTCTCAGAGCAAACATTGCATCTGTAGTGCTCTTTCCCAGCATGAAACCATACTGCTGATCGCTAATCATCGCCTCCCTTCTTAACCTAACTTCCACTACTCTTTCCCATAACTTCAAGCTGTGACTGATTAGTTTTATCCCTCTGTAGTTAGTACAACTCTGCACATCACCCTTATTCTTAAAAATAGGTAGCAAAACACTTTTTCTCTACTTCTCAGGCATCCCCTGACTTTTCAAGATTTCATTAAACAATCTGGTTAAGAACTCCACTGCCATTTCTCCTAAGCATCTCCATGCTTCCACTGGTATGTCATCTGGACCAACAGCCTTTCCATTCTTCATCCTCTTCATAGCTGTCCGTACTTCCTCCTTGCTAATCTGTTTCACTTCCTGAGTCACTATCCCCACAACATCCCCCACAACCTTCTCTCCCTCTCGTTCTCTTCATTCATCAGCCCCTTCAAAGTACTCTTTCCATCTGCTCAACACACTCTCCTCACTTGTGAGTACATTTCTCTCACTATCCTTCATCACCCCTACCTGCTGTACATCTTTCCTAACTTGATCCCTCGGTCTAGCCGATCAGTACAAGTCTTTTTCTCCCTCTTTAGTGTTCAACCTTTCATACAACTCTCCATATGCCTTAGCCTTAGCCTTTGCCACCTCTCTCTTCGGCATACTCCTCATCTCCTTATACTCCTGTCTACTTTCTTCATCTCTCTGACAATCCCACTTCTTCAGCAGCCTCTTCCTCTGTATACTCTCCTGTACTTCCTCATTCCACCACCAGGTGTCCTTGTCCTTCTTCCTCTGTCCAGATGTCACACCAAGCACCTTTCTAGCTGTCTCCCTTACCATCTCTACTGTAGTTACCCAGCTATTTGGTAACTCTTCACTGCCCCCCAGTGCCTGTTTTAACTCTTCCCTGAAATCCAGCTCAAATTCACCCTTTTTCAACTTCCACCATTTGATCCTTAGCACTGCTCTCACACTTGTACTCCTCTTCTTGATCACCAACATCATCCTAGAGACCACCATTCTATGCTGCTTAACTACATTTTCCCCTGTCACCACTTTACAGTCTCCAATCTTCTTCAGACTGGCCCTCCTGCATAGGATATAATCCACCTCTGTGCATCTTCCTCCACTCTTGTATATCACCCTATGCTCCTCCCTCTTCTTAAAATACGTATTCACCACAGCCATGTCCATCCTTTTTGCAAAATCCACTACCATCTGACCTACTACATTCCTCGCCTTAACACCATACCTGCCCATCACTTCCTCATCCCCTCTGTTCCCTTCACCAACATGCTCATTGAAATCTGCTCCAATCACCAGTCTCTCACCCTTGGGTATGCTCACCACCACTTCATCCAACTCACTCCAAAATGTTTCTTTCTCATCCATCACACACCCAACTTGCAGCAACATTCATCATTACACCATCAATTTCCAGCTTCATAAACATCACTCTATCCAACACTCTTTTCACCTCCAAAACACTCTTGGCATACTATTCCTTCAGGATAACCCCTACCCCATTTCTCCTCCTATTCACACCATGATAGAACAATTTGAACCCACCTCCTATATACCTGGTCTTACTCCCCTTCCATCTGGTCTCTTACACACACAGTATATCAACCTTCCTTCTCTCCATCATATCAGGCAGCTCTCTCCCTATACCAGTCATACTGCCGACATTCAAAGTTCCTACCCTCACTACTACACTCCTAACCTTCCTCCTCTCTTTCTGCTTTCAGGCATGCCTTCCCCCTCTTCTTCTCCTTCTCCTCCTTCAGCCAACAGTAGCCCAATTTCTGCCAGCACCCTGTTGGCTAACAGTGTTAACCTGGGCCTCGACCGATCCGGTATGGAAATCTGTATTTTTGCCCACATATGTTATTTGGCAGAGGTTTTACATCGGATGCCCTTCCTGACGTAACACTCCCCATTTATCCGGGCTTGAGACCGGCACGAAGAAATGCACTGGCTTGTGCATCCCCAGTGTCTGCGTTAGTGTGTCATTAGGTTACAAACTATAAACATCCCACTGACACAAACTGCGCACATTTAAATAAAAAACAAAGAAAAAGTGATGGTTAGTTGCCTTTCTGTTACCAAGATTCATGATGTCATGAGAGGCCTAAAGTCTCTCAAAGAAGACAAATATGAATATGACTTGGTGGTTGCCTATGTAGATGCAAAGAACCTAAAGGTCTCAACTGTGAAGGACATGCAAAAAGATATAAAAAAGCTTGTAGTGAATGTGTCAAATGCATCTAACAATCTGTCCCTGAGTGTAATCATACTCAAACATAGAATAATGCCCCGATACAAAGAAAAGTTATGTAGCCTTTACAATTGGTTAAGTAACTGGTGTCATTTTGGTGGGATCCAGTTTGTGGCATCTTTGGCCCATGGACTGTGAACAGTGGATAAAGCACTTGCTCCCCATAGTATATTTTTAGGCAAAGCATACCTTCTAGATGTTCCAACATAACAACGCAGCAATGCAATGCAGTCATCAACTTCCTTCACAGTGAATCTCCAACTTCCTTCACCGTGCAGAGCCTGTGGCCAGCTCCCAAATGTTTTCATTGAGAATGATGTCATTCTACAATAGCCTGTAGTCACTGCATCTGACCCTGATACTTCAGAACTATGCCACTAGGGCTAACTCTGAAACATTTTCCCGAGAATTTTGTAATTGTAAAATGTAAGCAAATTTAACTTGAAGACAACCTTGCTGTGTATTAACATCAACAAGTCAAATTCATGCCTGCTTGTGCTGGAAAATCACTTCAAACCCCCCTCCCCCTGATAAAAAAGTGTAGTCTTTACACTCTAAGGTCTACTTACTAAGTTGACCACTGTCCTTTCTCTTGACCAATAGCTTATGCTATATGTCAGTTACTTTGTTTCCCTAGTTGTCAGGTTTCTGCATTCAGGAAAGGAAAGAAAAACTGTTTGACTTTGTACCTCTCTGATAATTGCCTTATACTGGCTATAACCTGATTGCTCTCAGTTACAATTTCACCTGAGGGTGGAAGATATCCTTTAATGGATATCCATGACAATTCCACAAGAAAAAATACTGCTAGATGATGTTCGTATAAATTGGTTGGACTCTAACTCCTCTATATCTAGCATGAACTTATTTGGTTTCACACAAGTAATTAATAGCCCCACATATTATGGCAAGACATCAATTTCCCTATTAGACTTGATCCTAGTATCTGACCCTAGCAAATACACTACTACTACAGGTACAATGTCAGACTCTCTCAGTGATCACCTCCCAGTCTGTATGACCAGACATCTCACACATCCAGTTAAACAACATGTTTATAAAACAACAGACAACCTTTCCAAGTTTAACTCAGAACTGTTCATTAGTACCCTTTCATCTATTAACTGGAACTTCCTAAAAATCCTCCATTTAAATGAAGCTGTAAATAAATTCAGTACAACTTTCCTGAAAATCGTAAATAGACTTGCACCTCCTAGAAGGAAGAAACTAAAACAAATAATGCAATTTGGCTATCCAAAAAGAGTAGACTGCTAATGCAGGATAGAGAAAAAGCATGGAAAGAATTGCAAAAATATAAAACACCACAAAACTCTGAAAATCTCAAAATGCTTTGCATTCATACTAAAAAACAAATTAATGAATAAAACTTTCATTATAATAATAATAATAATAATAATACTAATAATAAAAACACAACTCTAAAAAATTCTAGAAAGCCATTAAAGAAATGTTACATCACAGTCCTAAATTCAGCTTTGACCAACCCCTTTCCCAATAACTCATGACTCAAAACTGCAAAACAATTCAACCGTTATTGCATAGATAGTATAACATCTCTAACCAAGGATTCTCCAACATCTAATCCTAACCCTGCCTAACAGGCATATTTCACCACATCCACTTTTACCTTCAAATATGTGCCCATAAATAAACTCAAACCATTCCCATCTTCAGCTGATGACCTTCAAAGTGAGTACCTGTCCTGCCTCAATCCTTACAAATACATCAGTCCAGGAATCCCATCTTCCATCTTTCTGGAAAAAGTCACACATTATTCCTCTGCACAAAGGAGGAAATTCAACAAATATTAATGACTTTAGAACTATAGCAATCTTATCTCTACTCTCCAAAATACTTGAAAAATGTATTCAAATGGAATTGGTAAACTATCTCCTCCAGGAAGAACTCCTACCCACCACACAACATGGCTTCTGTCCTTCCCATGGTACAACACTGCACCTCTAACCTATATAGATGCTATCAATGAAGCTAGAAAAAAATTCCTCCTTATTTCTAGACTTCTCTAAAGCCTTTAACACAGTTTGTCACAATGAATGCCTACTTCAAATGTCCTCATTAGGTCTCTCTCCGCTCCCCTTCTATGGTTTAAAAGTTACCTGTCCAATAGGTATCAGTCAGTAAAATGGCACTCCAGCCTCTCTACATACCTCCCAGTCACCACCAGTATACCACAAGGGTCTATACTCAGTCCCCTCCTCTTTAATATTCTCACCAACACCCTCTTCACATCCAGACAACAGGTTTCCCAAATGCAGGACACAGCTGACTCCACACTCATTTGTGCATCTGACAACATAGCGCACCTACATAAAATTACTCAGGAAGCTTTAATAGCCGCTGAAACATAGCTTTGTAACACACAACTCATGCTTAACCCCCCCCCCACACACACCCACACACACACACACACACACACACACACACACACACACACACACACATGCAAACATACTATTACTTTTTTCCTCAAATGTCTCTGTCATAAACAAACAAACAAAAAAAATTAAAGTCCTCTCCCTTGATAAGACAACCATTGAAATCACTTTCATAGCAAATTATTAAGGATGATAATCTAAAATTCGACCTACATATATCAAATTGCATAACAAAAACTCATCAAAAACCAGGGATGCTTTATAGAGCCACACATTTTCCCACCAATTCAACCAAAGCTACACTTGCCATGACTTATCTCCTCCCCCACAGTTCTTTATGGCACTATCATCTTTACTAACCTTCAGGCATCACAAAAATCAAAACTTGAATAATGCTATAACAAAGTTGCCAAATTTGGATCAAATACCCCTTTCAGAACCCACCACAGTATAGCACTAAAAAGTCTGAAATGGTTAGAACTACCCCATCAACTAACATATATGCAGCTTCTTTCCACCTTTAAAGATGTCCATGATCAGTCTGCTTCATCATCATCAAACCCCTTTCTCCCATTTTCTACATGAGGTCGGGGTGTCGTGTTAACTGTCACTACCTGTCTCTATTAAGTGCCACACTTCTGCCTTCTTCGACACTCATGCCTGACTGTCCCTTTCTCCTAGAAGATCTGTATAGCAGTTGACTGACCGTATGGTCTGGCAATTGGCTTAGAGGACTCAGGAGCTGTTAGTAAGCTGTTTCCTGTAGTACAGAGGTGCAAGGTTTGATTCTCTCAGCCTCCATTGCCTAATTATGTGTTTGTGAGCAAGTCACTTAACCAGACACTGCTCCTGGGCTGAGTCTGAAAAAGTTCCACAGAGATTAGTGCTCTACCCGGGAAAACAAAGATAAATAAAATGGCTATGATAATGTCATACCATAAAGGGGACCCCACCTCAAATAACATGAAATATAGATCCATTATGGAACATATTTTACCTGATTTCATAAGCTCTGATTAAAAAAAATATTTCTATAAAGCTGAAAGAATAGGGCTTTGTCAAAGGGAGATTATGTCTACTTAATTTTATAATTTCTTTGAGAAAGTCATTGAAACTAGATTGCGGTAGTACAGGTCATGCAGTCCATACAGCATACCTGGATGTGACCAAGTCCTCTGAGGAATAGATGTGGCTGACAAAATGAACACAGATAATACACACTGTTAAACTACTGGGTGCCACCTCACAAAGTAAAATGTTACTAGTGGCTTTCCTCGGGGCTCAATGTTTGCACCTCCTTGATTGGTAAAGTATTAAATACCATCTTACAAAGCAAAATGTGACTAGTGGCAGACAGGTACGGTCATCAGTGATCTTGGCATCTTCCTTCTCCTTGACCACCACATTAAAGTAGCAAGCAGGAAATCCTTGTGTCTAGTCCTATAAAAAACAATGGCACCTTATTCTGGTCAGAAGTTATTATTCCTCTGCACTTTCCCCTGCAGGTACAACTATATATTATAATTCCTCTTTCAGTATTTATCTATCTAACCATGGTTCCACTTTATAACCTCGAAATACTGAAATCTGGAATTTCAGTATCCTGAGACCATAAAGTCAAACGTTTCAAATCCCGAAACCCCAAAACCGTGAAACACAAAATCACAAACATAAACATACCATACACCACACAACACATACATCATCCAACCCACACTACAACAAACCAACAAACAAAACACACACAGACACAAAAACACATACTAACAAACCTACACTACATATAAGCAGGGGGCAAGCATCCCTGCAACCCCATGTAAGGGGCTGTGCCACCACCCCCCCTACTTATATATACTAACTCTGAGATCACACTAAACAGAAAAAGACAGGAAACTCATGACTACACACTCTACAGTACCCCCCCCACACACACACACACGTCACAACTATACGAACACCACCACTTTCAACACTTAAACACTCATACTTTTACCTGGCTATCCTAACCCACACATAAACTTCCAAACACACTCACATACACTCAAACACATACCTAAAACCCAGGAAAATACCCACTTACCTTACATACCAGCTAAATCCACACACTACATGATACATCCTGCACACACTACATCCAGCATCAAATACCGGAACACCATAAGCGCAAATTCGACATTTCTGGATTCACACTTATGGAGTTCTGAGATTTTGAAAATTCCACTTTATGGTCTCAAGATACTGAAATTCAAGATTTCAGTATTTTGAGATTATAAAGTGGAACCCTATCCATATACAACATGCAGCTAAGAACACCTCAGGAATTCCTGACTAAAAAATTCACAAGACTAAATAATCCTCAATTACTAGGGAATGAAATTTGATCCATGTAATCTTTCTCTGACAGACTACTGCACAATGTTTCATGTGTAATATTCTGTTCTTTGAAGGACCCAAGCCTCCTTGATGTCTTTCACCTCTGCAAAACAAATGACTCTACAAACACTCAAGTTAAGGACATGAATCTCTATTGATCAATCAATCTATCTTTCTTACATTTATTTCATTGAATTGCAATTTTAACACTTATACAGCTAATCTACTAGATTGTGTACTGTTATAAAGCTTTTTTACTGTTTCACTGCATTTGTATACTGTTTTATACTGTTTTAACTGTATTTTTCATTGCTGGATAGTGTTTCATTACTGTAATTGCATTTTTACTGAATTACTTAACTGTAAACTGCTTGTTCATACTGAGAGTTGTATTTCTTGTTTGTGAGTGTTTTATCTGTGCTTTTCTCTGCATTTTCTGTGAGGTTTCTGTGTTTTAGTCAGGTAGCATAGTCTAGATAGAGGCCTGCTGTTATCCAGGTCTTGTTGTTTTGTTTGTTGATTTTCCTGTGTTTCTGGCAGCTAGTTTCACAGTGTGTAAGGTATTACCTGGAAATTTTCTCCATTTGTTAAATATCTGTTTGTTTATTCTGATTTCCTGCCAAGGGGTGTATCATATAACTGATTTGTTTCCAGTTAAAAGCATTTTCTAGAGTCTCCATGCTCCTTTATCTGTTTAAAACTTTCATTTAGAGGATCACTGCTGTTTATCTGCTGTGATAATCAATTCTGTCATGTTTTCTGCCTAAAATAGTGTACCTAGTAGCTGTAATAGTTTCCCACCCCCCTCCCTATTGGTGTCTTGTTCTTATACTTGGTGGCTTTGCAGTTGCCCACCCCTACTGTAAATCTGACCTGGGACACTCCTCCCAGTCTATTGTTATTAGCTCATTCTACCTAATACAGAGAGAACATTTGAGAAAACCAATCCACTTAGGTTCTTAAACTTGAATTATCTTCTGTTCCTCCTTTCTCCCTTTCTACTTTAATAAAAAAACAAACAAAAAAAAACGTTGGTAGAACCTCCTTGGGTTCTGACTGAGAGAGCTTCTCGGTGGATAAGTATATTTTTTGGCATTTTTTAACTGTTCAGAGTTGAATAAAACAATCGAATTCAGTTCAGAATACAGTTTGAATAAATTGCATTTATTTAAACTATATTTGCTTTAATATTGCCGCTCATTCAAAGCTTGCACTGCACTTGAATAGGTTTTAGTGCTGTTTTAGCTGATTTTCTGTAAATTAAATTCTAAGCTTGTTTCCTGCTTTTCCTGTAACTAGTCTAGTCCAGATACAGATTTACTGTATCCAGGACTGTTTGTAAGCTTCTGAGCCCCCAAAGGCTTTCTGTGTTGGAGGGAAGCCTTCTAGCTTATCAGTGGAAGTGGTAAGCACTACGTAGCCTATTTACCACAAGAGGAGTGGTTTCTAGCCCTGAAATTGTAGTTTATTGGCCATTTGGGCAGCTTTTCTATCTCTTTCAACTTTCTGGTTTAAAAGCCCATGTTTGCTCTTGTTTACCACCTTTCCTGTAGCTAGTCTTGTCCAGATACAGATTTGCTGTATCCAGGACTGTTTGTAAACATCTGAGTCCCCCAAGCCTTTCTGTGTTGGAGGAAAGCCTTCTAGCTTATCAGTGGGGGTGGTAAGCACTAGGTAGCCTATCTGGGTTCCTATCAGTTCATCAAAACTTCAGCAGTTCGAACACCATATGCTCGAACTGTGAAGTTCCAAAACTGATTATCGCGAAGCTGCGGAACACCAAATTCTTTCCCAGGGAAAGAATTCGGTGGGCCATTTCTGCGGCTTCACTATTCCCTCCACTGTGGTGCGAAGTTATGGACCGGGTTAAGGTAAGTGTGCGAACGGACTGGGTTAAGGTGAGTGTGCGATAGTTACGGACCTTAGGGTTAGAGAGGGGATAAGGTGAGTGTGCGATAGTTACGGACCTTAGAGTTAGGGAGCGGGTAAGGTGAGTGTGCAATAGTTATGGACATTAGGGTTAGAGAGCGGGTAAGGTGAGTGTGTAATAGTTACAGACCTTAGGGTTAGGGAGCGGGTAAGGTGAGTATGAGATAGTTACAGACCTTAGGGTTAGGGAGCAGGTAAGGTGAGTGTGCGATAGTTATGGACCTTAGGGTTAGGAAACGGGTAAGGTGAGTGTGCGATAGTTACGGACCTTAGGGTTAGGGTTTGGGTTAAGGTAAGTGGATAGATAGTAGTGTATGTACGGTTTAGTTTAAGGTTAGAAGTAGGATTTTGTGAAGTGTATATATGTGTATTATTTATTTTGGTGTGCTTGTGTTGTGTGTGTGTTTTCTTGGAACAGCGATTTTTTTCCCTTGGAAAACAATCGCTGTTCTAAGCCTTCGATGGTTTTGCACTTCGAGGTTAGAAGTTTGAACATATGGTGTTCGAACGTCTGCTGTTTTGTCGAAGTGATATAGACCTGCCTATCTACCACAAGAGGAGTGGTTTCTTGCCCATAAATTGTAGTTTATTGGCCGTTTGGGCAGTATTTTCTATCTCTTTCAACTTTCTGGTTTAAAAGCCCACATTTGCACTTGTTTCCCACCTTTCCTGTAACTAGTCTAGTCCAGATACAGATTTGCTGTATCCAGGACTGTTTGTAAGCTTCTGAGCCCCCAAGCCTTTTTGTGTTGGAGGGAAGCCTTCTAGCTTATCAATGGAAGTGGTAAGCTCTAGGTAGCCTATCTACCACAATAGGAGTAGTTTCTGGCCCAGAAATTGTAGTTTATTGGCTGTTTGGGCATTTTTTCATCTCTTTCAACTTTCTGGTTTAAAAGCCTGCTTTTGCGCTTTTCCCACCTTTCCTGTAACTAGTCTAGTCCAGATAAAGATTTGCTGTATTCAGGACTGTATGTAAGCTTCTGAGCCTCCCAAGCATATCTGTGTTGGAAGGTAACCCTTCTAGCATATCAGTGGAAGTGATAAACACTTGGCCTCCTATCTACCACAAGAAGAGTGTTTTCTAGCCCAGAAATTGTAGTTTATTGGCCGTTTGGGCAATTTTTCCATCTCTTTCAACTTTCTGGTTTAAAAGCTTTGCACTTGTTTCCCGCCTTTCCTGTAAGTAGTCTAGTCCAGATACAGATTTGCTGTATCCAGGACTGTTTGTAAGCTTCTGAGAGGTGCCAAAGTCTACTCTTCAATTTTGTCCTTAGATCTGCTAGTTCTCTCCTCTCCTGCACTTTTACTAGCTTATTAGTCTAGCACTTTACCAGACGTCTTGTAGCAATTATTGTAGCACACAAAAGTGCTACCAGCACTAAACCTTCTACAAGGAAACAGCTTCAGTACTTATAATTAATGCCCACCCCTCCAGGCATGTCTAAAGGTCAGTTCCCTGTGTTTTCTCCTATTAACTTGGTGAACTTGGGCATTCTGAGGCAATGTACCAACTGCCTCATGTACACTGGCAATCGTCACCTCTTACCTCCCAACACTTATTACTTAATACTTTGTGTATCTAGCCTGTTTTAATGTGGAGCTTTTCTCCCCAGGCCTCTACTGAAAATGGACATATATCCAGCTAGACTAGCCCGGTCAACAAATGTAAAATAAAATAAAATAAAATAAAATAAATAAATAAACACTCAGACTTGTGAGAGATGCACTTACATATCCAAACTGGAAGCCACGCACTCTCCAGCCAAGACTGGAATAGCTGGTCAAAAGGAGAAAGTCAACACTTGCACCACACCACATGGAACACATTCCCTCCAGAACACACACCAGCACTGGCTTCACATAAAAACACAAACCACACACCCACCTTCATGGAGGCTCTGAATAAAAATCTACCCAAACAGCAGAGACCTCCAAGGCAGAAACGCACTTGACTATCACAACACAACACTAATCATGAGACACATAACTATCATAAACAGTGTAATACTCAACCAAAGCCCCTAAGGCAAAACAGCATGCCCAACACACTAGTCATAGGTGACTCGATAGTGAGGCACACTGATGTCCCACTCATTAGGTTGAATAAGGAGAAAATAACAGTCAGCTGCCTGTCAGGTGCCAGGATCCACCACATAACGCATGCACTCAGGTCCCTCAACAATAGGTAGAAATATGATTCTGTCATCATACATGTGGATGTGAATGACCTGAGATGTGCCTCCCTGGACTACATGAAAAAAGACATGTTGGAGCTCTTGGATTATGTAGCCCAGACGGGTCTGACCCTAGCCCTGAGCAACATCCTACCATCACCCAGAATGATACCACAGTACAAGCAGAAAATGATTGATTTCAACAATTAAGTTTCTGGTGTCATTCTAAGGGGATCCAGTATCTGTCTGCCTGGTATGGCGTGACTGACAAACTTCGATGGTTTGCCAGAAATGACCTGCATCTGTCACTCATGGGCTTCTCGATAATGACAAGGCTCTTCCCACCCCTATAGTGCCCATTTTAGACAGTGTTCCAAAGACCAAATTACCACTGTAGCAGCTACAAATAAATGCAATCTGATGGTCATGCTGGTCTATGTTAGAAGTCTGAAACTGAAAATGCACTCACTCGAAGCACTTCTTAAAATGGAGAACACTGACATTAATGCTGTAACAGTGACCTGGTTCAAAGCAGTGGAAAGCACCCATGCACTACCAGGCTATAACTCATTCCACACCTTTTGGTCCCAGAACTTGGACCGAAGCTGCAAAGGCAGTGGTGTTTCCATATTCATAAAGGATGCACACACCTCCAGACTGGTAACCCAACATAATGTATCAGAGATACTTCAGGTGCAGCTAACATTGGGTAAGACAGCAATTCAGGTCATAGCCTGCTTTAGGTCCTCAACCCTTTCCCAAGACTCCCATACTACGTTCCTAAGCACCCTGGAGAATATTAGGGTCCAACCTAACACTCTCATACTGGGCGACTTCAACTACCCCTCCATTAACTGGGAAAACTACTCATGTATACAATGCCAATCAGGAATTCAAGTAAAACACATCTCAAACAGAAAATACAATAAAAGGCAATGACCTGAGTAGTGTATCAGTTTAGTAAAACAACAACAAAGCTTTCAGGTTAAAAACCCTTCATCGGTGCTGACATCACATCCTACCACAAATCAATTTATACTAATTCAAATACATCACAGCCAATAACATCCATTAATTTATCTTAAAGAAATACAAAACTCTTAAAAGTATTTAATAAGCCATCCAACAATAAAATATATATATAAAGATATAAAAATGAATGCAAACAATTCTGTCTATGTTTTAAAACAGGTTTTAAAGATACCATCTGATTTAAGCCAGGTATTTAATCTGCAGATAATAAAATAATCCATTTATACTCACTCAATTCTAACCTATTATTTATGTCTCCCCGTCTACTGGTTTTATTAACAATGTCTATAACCATAAAAATAAAGCTATGTGCTGAACCAGTTTCAACACAAATACCACTAATGACAGCTTAGCCTCTCAATTCAACCATCATTTCATAGACTTTATTCTATCACTATCTACTCAGCTATCTAGCAATAACCCTATATCCACCCCCACTAAGGACCATAGTAATATACCGGGCAGGATTCACAAAGCCTCATGTAAGAGATACAAGGCTTACACGGAGGCTGCAGTTAAACGGTGTGACATCAGCATGTCATGCATATGCATGAGGGCATGCTGAATCACACCTAAGGCTAACACGGTCCATGGAAGACAGTAGGGGGCGTGTCCGTAGGCCGAGCCCTGCAAGCAGACATGCCCCCAGAAGAGTAAAAGTGCCCAAAGTAAACACCCACGACAGAGGCCATGGAAATGTGAATAAACACAACACAACACATGCCCCCACAGACTATGAACATAAAATATATAAATGAACATGTTATATATTTTTTTAAATCGTAAAGATGTTTGCCCGTGAGTGCGCTCATTTGCGCGGGCGTGCCAGTAGCTTAGCCACAGTTAGCAGTCAGTGGAAAAGCATATAAGAACTAAATATGCAAAGTAAGCCAAGAAGCAATAGCTTAGCGGTAGAGACGTCGGCTGAAGAGCAGGCAGTCATGGTTCAAACCCCCACAACATCAATTTTTATTTTTAGTAAAATAAGCGCGAAACAAGACTCTGACAAATATGTACACATATAAAATTATATTTTATGTAAAATGTAATGAAACAGTCCATTTATTTTGAAGAAATGTGAGATAACAAAACAATAAAAAATGTGAGATGTGCCTATAGCTGAGCTACAGTTTAACAAGGTGAGTGCATCTGCCCATAGGTGAGCAGTGGTTTAACAGGTGTAAAATGAGTGCCCGTAGGTGAGCAGTGGTTTAACAGGTGTAAAATGAGTGCCCGTAGGTGAGCAGTGGTTTAACATGCTGAAACTGTGTGCCCCAGCTGAGCTGAGCGTAATATGCGTGCTAACAGCCAAATGAAGCGTAAACCAGCGGACCCCGTTTGCGCGGAGCTGCGCACCATGCCAACAAGCTAACCGACGGGCAACGTTGAGCAAGCTGTATCAAAACTGCCTTTACACAGGCACACCCCCTAGCCTGTCTAGACAAGCAGTGGCCAGGTTCCAACCCAGGATACCATGCACCATAGTCAAGGTACTGAACCACTATGCCATGACAGCAGTACCTAGAAATGCAGTAATAGCAAATATATAGGAATGAATACAAAGTGGAGCATGACAAAGCAGGTTTTGTGAAGTTGATACAATTCCAAAATGGCCAATCACAGATAAGTGCGGGAAAAACGGCATATATAAACCCCATAGGTGGGAATACACAGCATAAACAATTGTAGAACTAACTTGCAGCCAGAATGTCAGGAGTAGGTGAGGGTAGTTGCTTTCAAGCACAGAGGTTAGGTGTTGAGGAGTCCAGATACATGGTCTGGCTCCTAGTCCACAATCATGAGGCCCAATTCATGCAGGGCCAGGTCCTGTGGGGAGCATATAGGGCTGAGGCATGGGACCGGTTGGCTCATGATCTCACCAGTGCCACAGGGATTCCAAGGACTGGTGAGCAGGTCCGTCACCACCATGCAGACCTGAAGAGACGTAAGCAGGACCAATTGAACCTTTGGATCCGAGAGGCCCGGCAAATGCCCAACGCCCCACTACTGAGTAAGTTACATTTAATTATGTATGTAAGAAATTAAACTAGCTGATATTATGGAGATGTGTATTCCAATATTACTTCATTTATATTACAGCTGCAGGTATCCGTTCTGCGAACCGCAGAGACTATGGCGATAGGCTGGTGCGGTTGCGCCACCAGGCAGGTCAGTAATCCACTCCCAGTAACTGTAAAGAAATATAAAAGTGTGACAGTTAGCAAAAGAGTGCAGTGTAGTCACTAAGTAATAAAATGTGCAAGAAAAAATGTAAGAGTGTTTGCAAGTATTGCTTGATTACAAAAGTGTGTTGCAGTCTGTAATCCAAACAGAAAAATGAAAATGTCTGAAATAAAGTCTGAAATAAAGATGAGCCATCTGTAATATAATATTACACAACCTGCAGCAGGCTGAAAAGTACAGCTGCAGAAGATGAGCAAATCACATGTGGAAATATATCCCTGTTGAAATACTGAAACATGACAGAAGTGAGACTGCTGGAAAGGATTGTAATAACTACAGGTAAAACATGTCAATAAAGCCTAGAAGTAAGTACAATCCTGAATAGTAAAATGAAAACAAGTGAGAGAGTGTGAGAAAGAGTTATGAATCCACCAATAAAGTAGTAATAACCCCTGAATAAAATATACTGCAGTCAGTACAGAATGAAATGAATGTGACAAGTAGAACCAAACTGCGAAATGTGTTCAAAGTGTTGCTGCAGCTGGAATGTGTATCCCAAAATCTGGATATGTTGACCTCAGTCTGCAATATGCAGATAGTATGATTGTCTGAAATACCAAACATCCACAGTTATCTATAGCTATATAAAGCAAATGTAGCAGAATGATGTAGCTGAACAAAGCCAGATATGAACGTGTATGAAGAACAATAAAATGTATATTGATGTAGCAGTAACAGTCCTATCACCAAATTGAAGTAGTTATCATATAGGAAACTGTAGTTAGAACAGTAGTGTGTATATATCTGCAGCTATTAGAAATGTACAGCATATGCATTGGTATTCGAAGGTGTTAATATTATTTTCTTCACCCCACCCTATAACCACATATAATCCATTCCACATGAAATTGGTATGTGCAATCACAATTAACACCCCTAGACATTTGTCCTGTTGGGTCATAAATATTTGCATGTACGTTGATGCATCTGCCCTGTTCATACACCCAAACCTGCATGTTGTTGGGCTGTGTATTGCTGTTCAAATTATGCATGTGTTATGCTCGCTGTTCAATGGTGTGAATATGTGGGTGTTTGGTTAATGGGAATACTAATGCATGCTGTTACAACTAATTGCGAATGGTATTGTATGTTACTAACCCAAACTGTCATGACATAATGCAAAACATAGGACGACAGGGAAGGCGGGTTCCAGCGGACCCACCTCTCCCACCTCAGCTGGCGAGTGCACCTGGCACTTGTGCCCAGTCTGGACCCTCCTCCAGTGGCCCTGTGCCACCTGCAGGTGGAAGCGCTGCAGGGGATGGGGCCTGTCCCCCTCTGCAAGTGTGGCTGGAGGAGAACCACCACTCACCCTCCGTAGCATCCAGACTGTGGTGCGTAAGGAGATCCGGGACTCTGTTCTTGGGCCCCTACGCCAGCTCGAGGCACAGGTGGCACAACTTAAGGGCATGCCTGTTGCCCAGCCTACACAGCCCCCAGCACAGCCCCGTCCTGGGCAGTGAAGGAACAGTGGCAACTGCCCATGGGTGGGGATATCAGTTCCACTGTTGCCATCTGTGGGCTTATGGGCTCTGGATATCCAAACATCCATCCCCGTCAATTGTGTAACCCCCCCACACGTGTCATACACTGCCCCTGTATGCGTCTTGTTTGTCTTGTCTGTTAACCTACCCAACCTAACTCCCCAGCTATACCGACTTCCTTCACCTGACATACCACTCTCACCTGAAAAAAAAAAAATGGGCACTCTGTACCCACAAAAAAATTACGCCCCATACATAGCTGCCCATTCCGCACACATGTCTGCTGGACATGGATACTATCAATTACAATTGGCTGTACAACAAGTATTATTGTTGTCCTGACACCTCTCTCAGGGGTGGAAGGTTTCAAATGTCACACCAAATTACATACATATGCACAGCTGTTGCTGATGAAGAAATGGGCAGCTATGGGCCTTACCTACATCCCTCCTGCAAAACCCAAGCTTGTTTCCCTACTGTCTTACCCTCTTTGTGACCCCTTTTTCACCACTTTCCTGTCTCCCCATTTTCATTTCTTTCAAACAAAATAGCGCGGGTGTGCTCCAGAGTAAGCACTGTTAAGCAGTTGTAAGCGGGTGTGCGTGGAGCTGAATGCCAGTGCGCATGCGGGAGCTCCGCGCAAACCAGTGCTAACCCTGTTACAACTGCTTAAAAGTGCCTTAGTCACTCTGATTGACAGGTCCTGTAGTCAGTTCAAAAGCAAAATAAAATCCCACTGTCAGTCCCGAACCCAGGACCTTGGAAACAGTAGTCTGCATGACCTACCACTAAGCCATGACTCTTATACAAGAGCATTCTGCTAAAATAAATATATCATGTAATAGTAGGAATGAATGTAAAGTGAATATAGGATGTGAAGTACACAAAGCATGTAATTTATACTTACTGTCAAAACTAGTGGATTTCCATAATAGTAGTGTGTGAATAGAAACAGCCATGCTAGTTGGTAGCTAGTAGGTAATAATGTCAGTTAATGTACATATATAAATGTATGTATATTTACATATATATATATATATATATATATATATATATATATATATATATATATATATATATATATATATATATATATATATATATATATAGTTGTAGGTGTCAGTGTGCATACACAATTACTACAGTAAACAGGAGAGAGAGGAATGGAGAAATATGAATCTACAACACAGCCTGAATCATGAGAGAGATACTAACCTTTACACTCACAGAACAGTGTCCACAGCATACCAGCATGGTCCCCGCCCTTACAATCTGAAAGGGCAACGCCTATCTTACATACCCTTTTATAGCACTGTCCTGAAATCACAGTGAGAACTGCAATCAGTACACAACTGGCTGCATGCAATTAGCAAATGCTGGCTTACAATTGGTGCAGAGGCCATCACATGGACTTATGCAGATACCTACAAAAGCATCCTGTACTCACACTCCACACATGCAATACGTTCATTGCACTGTATGGAGGCAGACAGAGAGGGAGAGAGACAGAGAGAGAGAGAGAGAGAGAAAGAAAAAAAATAATAAAATAAGAACACAAACAACAACACACGGTACACAAACTGAGTTGAAGCTGTCAGCAGTGACAGTACCAAGCCGTGCCAGCAGCAGCAGGAAGCTGTAGTAGTGGAAACGCAACCAGCTGTGACAAACACAGGTAATGTAAAGTAACAAGTTAATAGTCTGCATACTGTGAACCCTCCATATGTGTCATAGGTCTGTATCTATAGGTATGTCCATGTGATATGTTGTGTGCACGTAGTTCCACCCAAAGGGGATGACTATACATTACATGTCATTCAGTGTTAAGCCATGATCCTGGCACCAGTTTTCCGTTGCAGTGAGGCCTGTCTGTAGGATGTGTGTGTCAGCTGGTGTAACGACTATGGCGCTTAGTTAGCAGTCATCTGGGAACTTTGTCATCCACAACCCGCACATGTTTGCTTTTACATCTGAGAAATAAATGCCAAACAAGAGGGGTCCTAGGACAGAGGCCTGTGGGATACCACATGTGACTGGCATTGAGTCTGACATGGCTCCTACAATATCGATATTATGTATTCTGTATGTCAATCAGTGTGCAACCCATCATGTGACATATGTAGTAACATGTAAGCTAATGAGCTTGTCTATGATGCCTGAGTGGAGTACTGTGTTGAAGGCCTTAGGCAAGTCCAGGTAGGCTGTATAGATTGTGTTGCCCTCATCAATGGCCGTAGTGACTGTTTTGAAAGGTCAACCAGGTTCAAAAGGCAGGATCAGCCTATCACAAAGGCAAACTGGCCGGGAACAAGTGTCTGCATGTACCCAATATCGCTGTATATGCGTACCATACTGAATCATTCCATAGCTTTGCAGACCAGGCTGGTTAATCTTATGGTGCAGCAGTTCACAGGGTCAGTAGAGGTGCCTCCTTAGTGGAGTGGGACCACTGTTGCTGTATGCCAGTGTTCAGGTACATATCCTGTAGTACGGCCAAGGTTAAATATCAGTCTTATATGCGGTTGTATGTCCTCTTGGAGTTCACGTAGCACACATCCAGGGATACCATCAGGTCACATTGATGCTGTGTATTCTGCTTTGCTGAGGGCGGCCCTCACCTGGACATGTGAGATGATAGGGAGGTTACATTCAGCTGTGATAAGTATTTCTAAGTGTGGGGGAGAAGGAGGGGGGAATACGTGCACCGAACCTGTCTGCAAGAATGTTGCCAATATCTGTGTGTTCGGTGAATGTTATGTAGGTGTGTAGTAACTCAGAGCATATCTGAGGCATTTGGTCCATATGTGTAACATAACTGAAGAAGGCCTTGTGGTTATCTATAGTGTTCTTTGCCATTTCCCAGAGTAGGCCGTGGATGTTGTTATGAGAGACCGTAGCTTATTACCAGTGCTGACCACAGATGCCTTCCCTTAATGTGAATCTGCTCTGTCCTGCAGTAGCCTCCTTCTATTGTTATACAATCTGCCTTTGGCTGGGGTCCACTGGACAGGATGCCTAACCTTTTGCATAGGGTCTGGGTTAGAAATGTGTGTGCATGTTCCATGCAATCTTTGGGATGTCCGTGGGAAGCATTCGCAAAGGGGTCAGCAGTGTGGGTTGTGGCTTCCACTGGCCCAGTGGGCTGCATGGATACCATCTCAGTCCTAACAAGTGAATAACTGTCTAATCACATACATATCAAAGTAGTCTACTGTGCTGCTGGTGGTGGTGGTGGTGGGATATGTATATCCAGGCCGAGTAACTTGTGTCCAGATCACACTAGTGGATGGCGTTCCACATACAGTACCTTGGTATGAACCCCCAGAGTGAGGTTGTGCATTGGCCCCATCGCAGTGTGCTGACCGATTAGGCATGCTACTATGTTGTATGGAATGTGGCAGGTATTGTTGCACAGGTGTTGGCTGAGCACTGATATCTGGCCATGTAATTGTGTATCCACCAAGAGACACACACATGCTACATATGGGAGTAGTAGTATATCACTACAGTTGAGCATCATGTATAGTATGTGTGCCATATATTGCTGACATAGTCTGCTGATATGCTGTTTGTGTTCTCTTCCAGGGACATGGCGCATCAGCGTAATCCTGCCTACTCTGCAGCAGTAGATGAGGAGATACACCAGAGCCTGGTGCAGGATTATGACATACTGTTTTCCCGCACCAGCCAGAATCAGCAGGAGAGGGCTGCACTGTGGCAAGACCTTGTCCGTAGGGTAAATGACATTGGCACGCATAATAGGACATATGAGCAGGTACAACATCACTGCAGTGGTTTAATCAGAAATGTCCATCAGCGTGCTTTGGATATCCACAGGCAACAGGTTGCCACAGGAGGTGGGGTGGCCACACATCCCCCCTCACCAGACTGGAGGGGCTACTCCTAAGTGTTGTGGCTCCAGCCCTGGAACATCAACAGCAATACACCTGCATCATGATGGAGGCTGGATCCACACAGCAGCATGACATGGAGTGTGCAGGTAATATGCCATATGTACACTTGACTGTTCTGTACACTGTTAGTTTATGCATGTATAAGGTGTGTCCGTGGTATGTAGCTGTCAACATAGTATGTAATTGTGCAGGTGTGATATTGGCAATATCAGCAGCTGACGTGTGAAAGGCAACTGGTGTACTACTGCACTGTATCATATGCAGTATCAATGGCACAGTTGTGCCCACTGACATTAATCTCCTCATTTCTGCAGGTCCCTCCTGTGTTACAGCAAGGCAGCCAATCCATGCTGGTGAGTGTGTTTTAACAATACCTATAATAGTCCTGATAGTGCTAGTAATACTAGTGTAACTCAGAAGTGCTCTGTATGTATACTTCGGGCTGTGCATGTGTGCATGTGTGCCTGTGTCCACATGTGCATGTGTGCATGTGTGCATGTGTGCCTGTGTCCACGTGTGCATGTGTGCATGTGTGCATGTGTGCCTGTGTCCACGTGTGCATGTGTGCATGTGCACATGTGTCCACGTGTGCATGCGTGCATGTGTACACATGGCCACGTGTGCATATGTGCATGTGTGCATTTGTGCCTGTGTCCACGTGTGCATGTGTGCATGTGTGCATGTGTGCATGTTTGCAAGTGTGCATGTGTGCATGTGTGCCTGTGTCCATGTGTGCATGTGTCCACGTTTGCATGTGTGCATGTGTGCATAAGTGCATCACTGGTAACATTGTGCAGACATTGTAAACTGTGTTTCCTGTCTTCCTCCCACAGGTTCTGGTGCTGCTCTGGTGTCCTGCAGCAGGGAACCTGAATCTGGTGCCGCAGGTACTGATAATGATGATATCTGTGTAATGGCACAGGAAAGTGTGTCAGGGTCCGTCATTGGTCAGCCAATTGACAGTACACAGCTGTCAACCCCATCATTGCACACAGTCATCCTGCCAGTACATCCTATGTCACCATTGTCCCTAGGTGATGGACAGGATACAGTGGGCATTGACCAGGATAATGTGGTACCTGTGGCACATGCTTCCCCACACAGCAGCCATGGGCAGGGTCCTGCGATGGTACCACACAGACAGTTGCCCTGGGTTCTCGTGGGAGCATCCGTTGGCATACTGCCTCTGGCAGATGTGCCCAAAGAGGTCTGTCATCCTCAGCTATGTTTCAGGCTGTCATGCAGGCACAGTCGCGTATGGAAAGGTTCACCAGACAGGGTCTGAGGGAGCTGAGAGCATGTCGCACAGCCATGAATGACAGTATGCGTGACATCCCGGATGCTATCCGTAATTTCAATGATGTCATAGACAGACATTGTGGGGACCTATTACAGCAGTTCCAAAACCACATGTCCATGAGCCAGGGCAATGGTGGGCGGTTGCAGTGTCGACGTGGCCGTATGCCAGCAACAGCAGCAGCTGGCAGTCGGTACGGATGACAACAGGCCTGCAGATGCCCCCATAGTGCCAGCAGCAGCCCCAGCAATGCTGGGTCTGTGCTCTCATCGGAACGCCCCAGGAGACCACGTGCACGTGGTTCTGGACAGTCCCAACAGGGACCTGTGTCCAGTCAACACACTCCCACTTCTGATGACAGTACCCAGTCTGGCTTAGTACCGGATACGGTCCGTAGCACCCCTGCCAGGCACAGGTACTGTGTCCATGCCCACAGACACTGATCTGTATGACCTGCCAGGTGCAGTCTGTGGCTGTCCACAAACCCCTGTATATGGCAGCCATGAGGTGGAACTGTGTGCGTGCATACACACATGCAAAATGTTAACACCTATGGCTACCACATACACGCACACACTGCACCAACAGTGCCCCACCCTGTACTGCTGTCCCTCACCAACACACATACACACACATGTCAATTGGTGGTATCAGTGGCAGACTCAGGCATACCTAATTCACACCCTGTGCACATGATGAAACTGTGTCACCTCCTGCAATCTCCAACATCAGTGCAGGAACAGGTAAACACGTTGCTGATGCACAGGGTGACTACATAGAAGTGTATTGGTAGTATCATGTTGGTAACAATACAGTGTGCTGATATGACTGTGTGTATATCCCAGCATGCCTGATGCAGTAACCGTATGACTGTCCTGAATTGTTATCTACACCCATAGTACGTACCAAAGTGTAACAGCTGCACATTATTGCATACCGGTGGTAAGGATGTCAACAGATAGCCACATACATGGGTAGCACAGGGGGGAAGCTAATGTAAGTAGCGATACGTAATGATGGACATGTACAGTAATGGTGGCAAGTTGCCCACAATGACTATGCAATGTGGATGTTTGCGCATGTTGATATGTATGCAGTACCAATGTAATCCAAATCACAATTAACTATGACATAATATCGGTTCTACCATGGACATCTGAGCTGTGCATTCCTGGGTACATGTTGATAGTGCCTACATATTTGCACTGTTACCTATTGTTAGTGTTACCCCTTCTTTGTTGTACAATGGACTACTTCCAGCCCTGCTTACTGTAGCTTTGTTTGCATGCATGTTCGCTTGGGGTTCCCTGGAACACTGCTTCCACCTGCAATGCAGAGTTACAGTGCTTCTGTGGACTTCTAGTGACATCTGCATAGCGTACTATACGTATGTCAAGTTTACACATGACAGAACGTCACTGTCTGTCCTGTTCGCATGTACGTTGCCTGTAACACATTGCACATGACTTACCTGGCATTTACCCACGTGTGCAGTCATATATGCCAGTGCTATGAAATCAGTAGCAGTACACCCACACATACACACCTTCAGTATGTTGTTCCCCATTGGCCCTATGTGTTGGTAATCACCATGGCAATCACACTACTATGATAGCATGTGCAAAGGTAACCTGTGAATCACCTGTATGGTCCAGATGTGGTTTATGTGAGTCATGTGGCAATGTCACAGCTGCCACATGTATGCAGTCAACCCTCACCCGTGGCCAGGAATGTACAACACATTTGTGGGATGCCACCACATAGCCAATCTGGGGACTGAGCACTCTGAACCCAGTACCCTGTCAGGTGGCATGACATACTACAGTGACTGCAATACCAGTCTGACATAGACCCACACTGACAGCAATCTGAACACACTGGGGCATACTAGGAGACTCAGAATAGCATCCTGCCTGAGCATCACACACCTCCGCAGCTGGCACAGAGGCATACATTATGTCAGAACAGAGCACATGCCACACATATCACACACATCCCGTGTGCCACACACTCACAGCCTGTAGGGCTACACAACACACCTGCTACAGATGTGTCAGGTACCTCTCTTGGCCGCTGCAGTGGGGTCCCACTCAACAGGTTGTACATGGTGAAGGTCACAGTGATATGCCTGTGGGGCACTATTGTCCACCACAAAACACATGCATACAGGTCAGTCAGAGGCATGGACACATATGACTCAGTCATTGACCATGCCACTGTGGATGACCTGAGACATACCTCCCTGGACTACATGATAGGGAACATAGAAGGGATCTCTCAGCATGTGGCACGGGCCAGTATGAGCCTGATCTTGGTTGCCATCATACCCTCACCAGGTATGCTACCACTATATGTAGGAAGGGTGTTCTATGTCTACATTCTGCTCAATCTCCAATGTCATTCATAGGGTATCCACTGGCTGTCAACGTGTGCTTACATGCTAGGGAAGCCACAATGATTTGCGAGGGGCAGCTTGCACGTGACACCCATGGGCCATTGTATATTGGTAAAGCCCCTTGATACACACATAGTGCCTTTTGCTGCAGGACATGGATTACATAGCCACCTCCATGGGTATCACACAGGATAGGACACTAACAGTGATGCTACACAACACCAGCAGTGTACACCGCAAGATGCATGCACTGGACACTGTCCTCAGCACGGTGAACTGCAATGTCTGTGCAGTACCAGAGTCCTGATTCACGGCTCACAGGTGAAACCCATCACTGCCAGGTTATACCTCATACAATGCCTGTATTCCCCTGCACATGTAACACACATGGACAGGGGGGTGGTATCCCAAGGCACCACAGATACACACACCTCCAGGTTGTTGGCACAGCACAAAGCATCAGGGCCTATTCATGAGCAGCTAACTGTGTGTTGGACTGCCTTCTGGTTCATAGCCTGGCACACACAACCCTCCCATACACAGGAAACCCACCTATCCTCCATAACAACACTGGCAATATGACAGTCTCAAGAAATGTCTTTATATGGCTGGACTGCATCCAGCCAAACATTGTGCGTGAGCATTACTGTAGCTACAACACACTAGCTTAAAGGTTCCCAGCATGTGGTCACTGAATTGCAGTGGAATAACATGTTACCACTCCCACAACAGTACATGTAGACTATATGGCCCAGACCAGATGTGTATCCCCTGCTGTAGGTATTTTACCGTATACAACCCACACTGTATAGACACACACCGCGTGTGGCCCCTGCACAGTAAGACACAGTCATATTGTTATGCATTGCGAATACCATTTATCCACTCGAGGCATGTGTCAGACATGGTAACTACTGCAGGTCACAGGTATTTATGTGTATGTGTCACACACATACATCATGTGTGCATTGCCATTGCTGGTTTAGGTAATGGCATGCATTGTTATGCACAAAGACCCACACAAGGTCATATTGTGTGACACAACCACATGTGGCAGCTGTGGGTTTCCAAAACATACCTATCTGTGGTCTGACAATGGTAATAGACCCAGTAGCGGAGCGCACTATTGGCATTACTGGCCAAGTAGCCCTGTTTGGCTGTACTGATAGTGTGGTGACATCCCCTGTGTTTACTGGGGGAATATGCAGCATCTGGTGTATTGTAGTATTTGCCAAAAGGATCTGTTCTCTCACACTTGCAATTACACACATCCTACTATCCCCCCACACACACACACACGTGCCATTTGCAGGATTCATACCCCTACCTAACTATGTCATGACACCTGAGAAAGACACATTAGCGAAACACACTATTCGGATTACTAGGAGGTTTCTCTTCTCTGGCTGTACTTATAGGGTGCTGACATCATCAGTGTTTGGAAAGGGTAATGTGCATCATGTAGTGTGATCTTCTGATTGCCAAAAAGCACATGTTTTTTATACAGAATTGCACACACACAAACTCCCCACATCCAAACACACACACACTTGCCATTTGCAGGTTTGAAACTCTTACCTAACTATGTTATGATACTTGAGAAAGACGCATTAGCAGAGTGCGCTATTCAGATTACTGGGAGGTGTTCCTTCTCCAGCTGTATGTATAGGGTGCTGACATCATCAGTGTTTGGAAAGGGTAATGTGCATCATGTAGTGTGATCTCCTGATTGCAAAAAAGCACATGTCTTTCATACAGAATTGCACACACACAAACTCCCCATATCCAAACACACACACTTGCCATTTGCAGGTTTCAAACTCCTACTTAACTATGTTATGACATTTGAGTGAAACGCATTAGCACAGTGCGATATTCGAATTTCTGGGAGGTTTTCTTTCTCCTGCTGTACTTATAGGGTGCTGACATCATCCGTGCTTAGATAGGGGAATGTGCATCCTGTACAGTGCTTTCACAGTTGCCAAAAGGGACATCTCCTTCACACTTGCACACACACTAACCCCCCTCCACACACACTGGGCAGTTGCAGAATTCAAACTCCTACTTAACTATGTTATGACACTTGTGACAGATGCATTAGCAAAGCGTGTTATTCACATTACCGGGAGGGTTCCCTTCTCCTGCTGTACTTATAGGGTGCTGACATCATCAGTGCTTAGACAGGGGAATGTGCATCCTGTAGAGTGCTTTCACAGTTGCCAAAAGGGACATCTCCCTCACACAGATTTGCACACACATCAACCCCGCTCACCCACATACACACAAACTGAGCATTTGCATGGTTCAAACTCCTACCTACCTATATTATGACACTTGAGGGAGACACATTAGCAGAGCGCACTAACCGAATTACTGGGCATCTGGTCTGCACCTGCAGTATTTATAGGGTGCTGACATCTTTATTTCTACAGAGGTACATCTAGTATTACCTGTCAGGTGGGGGATAGCATATATATGCATTTGCAGCCACCTACGTCAGGGTCAGATATGCACATCACACTGGCAGGTTATGTTCTATACCATGCTTCGTGACCACAGGACCTGTAACATACAACATAACCAGTCCAGAACACCACTCCCACATCCAGGACACACACTTTGCTTCCCTGGGAACAGTGCCGGGATATGCAGGTGTTCACATACACCATTCCAGTTGTTAACATCAGGTACAGGCATATTGTGTGTGGGAACTACTCAGGCTTCTACCACTTTACCCTACAGCCACTACAATTTGTGGGTCCATGTGCTATGGCAGAACCACTCACCACAGCCACATGAGGGAATACATACTGCACCTGTCCATCTGCAACATGGGTACTCACTGTTCCACACCAGAGGTAGACCACCATTGTTGATATCTGACCATACCCACCTTTCCCTGGACATCCATATCCCATCCCCACCCCCAGGCAAGGTTGTCACTGCAAACAAACTGTATTTAGCGCAAGCAGACTCTACACTTGTGAAGACTGGGGTGGACGATTTCAAAGGACCCATGCTGGGGGACTATACTGGCCACTCTGCATAATCCTTGACAATTGCATTCTATGAGCATGTGTAAGGTTTGCATTGATCATGCTATCCCACATATATCCATGACTGCTCCACAACAAGACACCTGTCAGGTGTACACCAGCTATATATGAGCCGTCCAACAGACAGAGTGAGATAATACATTGCAGAGCTGTAGCCCACAGAGGGAGGACATCTGTGAACAGTACCGGCATGACACTTCATTCCCACATAATCATCACAACACAGTGTTGACAGTGGAATTGTCCAGACTATGCAGATAGGGCTCCCCTCAGTCTGTTATTGACACCCACTTACTGTTAGAGGTCCTCAGAAACCCTCTTCCAGCACACACCAACAACATGGCTGTGGCTTAGCACATTCAAACCCTGGGATCTCCACTGTGCCCCTGCTTGACAGAGGCACAGCTCACTAGCCTCACACGTTGCCTTATGTGACCTACTTTACAGTGGCACAGTAGCCTACTCTACTGGGGATGCAGATGCCAAGCACACTCTGGCTAAGCTGTCATTCCCTAGGGAAACAAGCCTAGTATTGTCCTCTACACCCATATGTTCAATTGTCAGATGCACAATATTTGTTGTGCTGTTAGACTGTTTGCAGGTCTTTATTGCCATAGCATTCCCTGTTCCTATGAACAACTTATGTATCTGTGGAAGATGTTTGAATATGAGGGCGATCCACTATATCACTTATCTCTCTGTAGTCATTTACTGTGTGCACTGGGCAGATTGATGTGTTGTGGTTGGTTCCTGGAATGACACATACAAATACCAGATATGTGTGGCTAACTGCTAAACGGATATATGGCCTAATTGTGTGAGCATGCCCAGTTCAGCCTTTCCATGGCATGTTGTGTGACATATGCCTCATTTATCAAAGTGTGCGAGCATGCCCAGTGTGAGCTTTCTATATGTTGAACTCTGAAGTCCACCACATATTTGGGTGTGTGTGAACTTCAACAATATCTCACATTTATGGTTGTGTGTTGGGTGTCATGTTGTGTACTAACTGACCAATTGCTTCATGTCTGCCATAACAGGGATTATACTGTGCCTGCAGGGATTGCATGGGATACTTTGCATACAGTTGTCAACATCCTTTCATAATGACCTAACACTGTAGTACCGTATAGTGTACTGGTTCAGTACTTTCACTGTGGTGGACAGTATCCTGGGCTTTAGTCCTATCACTGCTTGGCATCTTCATAGTGAGCACAACAGACTGTGTAGGGGCCAGTTGTGCACATATGACCATGTTGCATTATGTTCAGATATGGACTACCTACACCAGGCTTGTCCAACATTGGTAGTGTATTCCACAGCATAGGTGGACATTGGCAAACACTAGCGATGTTCCCTAGGCCATTTCTGATGCTAGTCACAGAGTGTGTTTGTCCTTCGACACACATTGTAACTGGAGTTTGCCATGACATATGTCATGGTTAGTATACTGTGCCTCCGTCTACCTCTGACATAACAGTGATACCCAGGGTTAACCTACCATCTCCCATCCACTCATCAGGATTCCTCTTGAGGGGTGTCAATAGGTGACTCTCTGGGTAACCTGTACTGGGAGTTTACTCAAGATTGGGGGTGCCTTCTGTGTTATGGATCATTCTGTACAGCTTGTCCTATGTATGTCAGTGCTGGGGTTCAGGTCTCTCATGTGCATAGCTCACTGCCATTCAGATTGTACAAGGTGCAGCATGTTCATTGATTCCAGCTTGGACATGGCTTCATACATCAGGCACAGCTTGCCTCTGGGTGGGCAGTATGGCAGTGTGTGGAGCTGCAGTTTGTTTACTCAGGCAACACATGGCATCTGTTCATGCTCTTTGCTACTCCTGGTGGGGTACTGTTGTGGACTTTACAGTTGATGGAGGTGTCTGCTGAGGTATATCCCACAGGGTCTATCGTAGTCAATTGTGATGCTGATGAAGGATGATTGCAGAGCCACAGTGACCTCCCCTTATCTACATCTGACAACCTTCATGATTGGGTGGGTATATGGTATGTTTCTGCGAACACTACAGCCACATGTTTGTCCAATGCAGGATATCTATCACCTTGTGTCCCCAGGTCTCTCATTACATGTTAGGAACGTAATGGGTTAACACCTGTGTGGTAATTTGTGGGCACTTACTGTATATCCACGGTGGTTGTCTATACACAGTTCTGCAATTAGCTTGCTGACATGGCTATGGCTCCAGTTGTCTGTTTCTATGTGGCCCTTTTGTGGGTTGCTTGTGTCAGCTGGGGGTCGGATATGGTGGGCAGTTTGTAATGCTCTGCATACATGTTCAGTCACAGTCCTTCCATGTTGGCCTGTACCTATGGGACATATATACGGAACAGGGGAGGTCCCAAGACCAAGCCTTGTGGGATGCCACTCATATCTGCTTTGTAGTCTGACATGGATGCAGCATGTCTGACCATGTCAGTTCTGTCCTTGGTCTGGTTTGCAACCCCTCTACTGACATAGGGGTTTATATTTAAGCTGGTGAACATATCCATACCGAACTCATAGGATATTGTCTGGAAGCATATGCACGGTCCAGCTACGCTGTGTGGACCACATTGCCCTCATCAATGACCTTAATGACTGTTTCAAATGGGTCAAATATGTTTAGGGGCAGGATCTGCAGTTATGACAGCCACACTGGGTAGGGTCCAGTGTCAGTAGGTCCACAATAGCTTTATGTCTGCGGTACATACTGATCCTTTCCATAGCTGTGCAGACCAAGCTTGTCAGGATGATGGGGTGGTAGTTTGCAGTATCAATTCAGGCAACACCTTTGTTGTGAAGGGCCACTGTTGTTGTACACTGCTCTTTGGGTACATATCCTGTGGTAAGGCTGACACTGGGCAGTAGTGTGATTTGGCATTCCATTATTCTTGGAGTCCATGTTGGCCTCAGCCCAGGACACCATCACATACCTTTGCTGCTGTGTGTTTTGCTTTGCAGATGATGGCTGTTACCTCAGCATCTGTAATGTCAGGGGACCAGCAGTCTGCTGGGATAGATATTTTACATTCTGCAAGGGGGGGGGGGTTGCACTGAACCTGTCAGGTTGTATGTTGGCAATATGTGTGTGTATTTGGTATGTTGTTTGTAATATCTGTGTGATTCGGAGCATATCTGTGAATTCTCAACATGGTTCCTACCATCAGTTAAGTAAACCTTGTGATTATCCTTAGTGTCCTGTACAATTTGTATCTTCATAGGTTCATAGGTTCATACTAGGCTATCCACCCTAGGGCATTAGTAAGCCTAGCCAGAGTGTGTGTGTCTTTCGCCACTCCTTGCTATGTGACTATTATGGCCATTTATGATTTTCTTTACTGTGCCTCTGTCTGGATGTGACACAGTGAAGACCCCCAGTGTACATGTACGATCATCCATCCACTTGGCAATATTCCTGTTGAGGGGTGTCAGTGAGGGGCTCTGCCTAACATGGATTGGGATCCTGTTTCTGGGTGTGGGGAGCCTCTGGGTTATGTATCTGTCCCTCCAGTGCATCGTATTTCATTATGTGTTGAGGCTGACATCTGTCACTCTCACAGCTCCAATGGCTTTGATTTCCTGTGGTGGAGCATGTCCATTACTCCTGTGTTGGACATGGCCTTGTACAACAGACATACAATGCCTCTGTGTAGGCAGTCTGTGACTGCATTCAGCTGGGGTGTCTACAGCCAGGCAGCATATGACATATATTTGACACCCTTTATCCTCTTGGTGGGGTACCTTTGAGGTCTTCCTAACCACTGCAGGTGTCAGGTACGGTACATCCCATATGAGTCATTGTACTAGATTATGGGTCTGATAAGGGAACAGTACAGGGGCACAGTGACCTCTGTTGATGTAGATGTGAATCCTTTCATGATACGGTGTCCAATATAGACAGTCTTCCTAGCCACATTGGCATTGTGAGTGTCACATGACAGGTTACTGTCGACTTGTGTCCCTAGGTCCCTGATTACTCCTTGCATACATAACGGTTTACCACCTATGTGGTAATTTGTGAGTACCTTGTCTGGTATTTGGTGGGACATTCATACTGTCCAGTGTCTTCACGATGTCTGGGTGGGGTTAGTGTGTGTGAGAGTGTGGTCTGTCGCATGCTACAGACTGTACAGCAGTTTTGACTACACTTAGGTGCACATGGGTGGTCTCCGCTGCTTCGTGCATTGTCAGTTACCTGGACGTATGGGTGTCTGTGCTGCATGTGGATACTCCCCCTCCTTTGATGTTTTGGTCCAGGTGTTGGGGCCATAACGCATGATATGTAGTATAACCTGGTAGTGCTGGTGTGCTATCAGTAGGCTTGCAGCAGGCTTCTGTCACTGCACAGACATCAAGTGCCTCAGGTGCATGCATATTGCAGTTTACACATCTGGCATTGGTCAGCATTACCCTTATGTTTCTTACCACTTATGTTTTCTAGGGTGGTGGGTTAGTCTTTTTAGCCTTGCCTACGTACGGCTCTATGGAGGTGGCAAAGGCCTTATCCAGTATCCAGACGCCCAGGGGTAACAGGTGCAAGCCATCCCTAGAACAGCAGCATGGCTTGTCCTGCATGACATCTCAAGTAGACAGACATTAAACCTTCTTGGACTGACAGCTGTAACTGTGCCACCTGTTAAAGCTGATCATTCTGTGTTTGTATTGTGGCATCATTCTTGGTGAGGGTTGGATGCTGCAAACGGCCAGTGTCATACTGGCCTGGAGTACATACTCAGAGAGCTCATCCTTGTCTCTTTTCATGTAGTCCAGGGAGGTACATCTCAGGCCATTCACACCAGCATGGACAATGAGTGCATCATATTTCTGCTTGCTTTGGGGTGACCTGCGTACTTGTGTTATGTGGCATATTGTGGCAGCCTACAGGCAGCTTACTGTGCCCTTTCCCTTGTTCAGTCTGGTGAGTGGGACAGCAGTGTGTCCGCCTTTACAGACACCTATTACAACTGTATCAGGCATGTTGTTTCTCCTTCTGGCCTGTAACTGTTTGGCCCACCAGCTTTGTGTACTATGTGTTGCATGTGCTATGTTTGGAGGTTGTGGTTGCTTGGGATCTGCTTTGGAGGCCTCTGTTGGTGTGGTGTGTTTGTAATTAGGGCCTCCGGGAATGTTTTTCTGTGTTTATGTGTTTGGTTTACAGTTGTGATAGGTCTATGTGGGACTGGGTTTGTGGTGTATGTGGTTACCTTCTCCTTCTGACTAGTTTTGACAGTACTGAGTTGGGGGAGCTCAGCCTCCGGTTTGGATGAATGGTTGCATCTCTCACATATATTTGTATTTATTGGGGGGAGTTGTGGGTTGTCTGTGTACTTGGGGCAGGTGTCACATTGCCTCTGGATTCACAGATTCTACTTGTTGTGGCTGGCCTTAGTGGATTGTATGTGTGGATATATTTTATTGCCATACTACTGATCAGTGATTACTTCCCTTTTTATGTTTGCTCTATCATGTAGTAGCTTCCTCATTCTCTTGCATGGTTTGGTAATGGCTGGAGTCCAGCATGCCAGATGCCTGTGTGTATGGCATTGTGTCTTGTTGTTATTTGTGATTGCATAATCCAAGCATTCCTGGCTGTGTTCATGGAATGCCTGTATAACATGTTCTGTGGTGTGTCCCATATTCTGCACTTGCACAGGGCCTTTCGTGGATTCCACATCGGTTTGGAGGGGTGCAACCTATGCTTTACACATGTTTTTCACTGTGGTTTTCTGGCCAGGGACTGTGGTCAGGATGTGTATATCCAGTGGCATTCATGCCTCAGGTGGTGCTGCAGGGCTGACTCTGTCGGATGCACATATTACACTCCCTGTACATGTTTGTGAGCAGGTCATGTCATTTTAGGCATCCCTGTTATTATTGGAGTGAGTCAGAGGGGGTATCATTCCCAGGGTTCCTACTGAGCCAGTGTATGTGCTATGTCTTGCCTCTTTGCTAAGGCCAGGGCATACTGGGCACGCCTCCTTCTGCCTACTGGGGCAGGCTCAGGTTGTTCCTCCTCCGAGTCATGCTCTGCCTGTGATGGCCTTGGCAATGGTGGGGGGCTGTTTGGCCTGGCCCTATGCTGGTCCTGCTGCAGCTGTTTTCGCAAGATCATATTATGTAGCATAGCACATACCATGACAATTTGGGTACGTGTAGTTGGTGAGTACTGCAAGGCTCCACCAGCTGTGTCCAGACACCGGAACCGTGACTTGAGCAGTCCAAACACATGCTCTATTACATTACGTGTTTGTGCATGTGCCTCGTTATGGCATTCCTGTTCAGGTGTGTGTGCGTTTCTGATAGGTTTCATCAGCCACGGCTCCAGTACATAACCTGCATCCCCCACTAGGTGTCCATGTGGGATGTCCCCATTGGCAAATGTCTGGTACAGCTGCGTCAAATGCCAGATGTGGGAATCATGGTAGCTCCCAGGGCAGCCAGCACACACATTCATTATTATGCCCTGGGCATCACACACAACCTGGCAGTTGATGGAGGGGAAGCCCTTGCGCTTAATGTAGGCCCTACCCTGCTCACTGGCTAGTGCTTTGATGCGTATGTGCGTGCAGTCTATTGCACCCACTACCTCAGGGTATTCCGCTATTTGCTGGAAGAGACGCATATTGCTGGCCAATACCTCACAGGCACTGGGGAAATATACATGATCACTAACATGTGCTGACATGGCATCCAGGAACTGGTGCAGTACCCTGGAGGCTGATGCCTGTGATATCCCCATCATATCACCAGTTGGTCTTTGGAAGGTACCTGTTGCTAGTATTCTTAGGCCAATACATACCTTGGCTTCCACTGGGATGGGTTCCCCTCTGTTGGTCCTGTGTGTGAGGCGTGGCCTGCACAGCTCGACTATTTGCTGCAGGAGCTCTCTGTCCACTCTATAGTGCTCTACTATCTCCAGCTCATGTAACCCGTGGTAGGTGACCCTGGGCCTGTACACTCTTCTCCGTCTCCTCACTGTGGGTTGTCTGGCACCATCTGCATTGTCACCACCCTCAGCAAGTCACCTATGTCTCATTATGACAGCTATGGCAGCCCCTAACATTTCTGCTCTGAGTTCAGCTTTTTCAGTTTTCACTTCTAATAGCTTACTCCTGTCTCGCAGTGTCTCTTGAGAGAAACATCCTGCACTGCTGTTTGCAGAGTTTTAAGTGCTGGGCTGGGCTACTATTCTGCCTGTGTAATTGCCTGCTTCTAATTGTTTTCACCTGCTAGCTCCAGCAGTATTCCCTGCTAGCTTCCTACTAATTCTGTTGCTTCCTTTTTCCTTTCTGTTTCCTCAGGGGGGAGCAGCGTGCATACCAGCAGAAACGCGCTCACAGTGGCTTACACGCACGCACACATGCTTACATGGTTCAGGATCTGCCTATTTGGGTTAAAACGCGTGCACACCAGCACAAACAGTCTTACAAGTCTGCCAACAGGCTCCCACATGCTCAGTCTGCCCTACACGTGCGCACACTAGCGTAAACAGTCTTCAAAGTCTACCAACACGCTCCCACCTGCTCAGTCTGCCTTACACGCGTGCACACTGCCCTACTCGCGTTTCATGGTGCGCACACGTGTGCATGTACGACCAGCAAGAAACTTTGGTGTAAGTAATAGTGTACACCTTCCATTTCTTGACTTTCCCATGCTTATCTTGTGGCACTCCTCTTTCCCTGATCTGTGTCTGTCATCTGTCATGTTACACTGACCTGCAATGAACTGCATTTCTTTCTACCATTCCCCCCTGTGATGTCACCTATCTCCTACTCTATTCCTCCCGCTTATGTATCTCTTACACTACTCACACTGTGCTCATTTGCTATGTGACTTTGGGATTCAGTATCCTAACCCTCATTTACATGAGATTGCCTACTAATGCTTACATGTCTTAGACTCAGCTTCCCCCCTTAGCAATAACTACATGGTGGCCATTTTATTTTTGGTCTGCTGGTCCCTGCATTATCATTCCATGTATTGCATAAAACCCACATTTGTGGGTTTATAATCTTCATTTTTATGTTTTATACAGCGCAGCCCGTTTGCGCGGGGCTGCGCTGCGTTTAAAAAAAATTATATTTTGTTAATATTTGCATCGGGTTACCTTGCCAATGGCCACATATTTGGCAACTGGCAAGCTGCCTGACACATATGCACCCTTTATTTGGAGCTGACATGGCTCCGTTGTGATTTTTGCAGAAACGTACTCAGTTGTCAACTGAGTACATTTCTGCAGCTAAAACGTCTCTTACACGGGCTGGTTTCTGCTTCGTGAATCGCTAATATACCTCATTTGCATACCTTTCGGCTGCAAGTGAGGTATTTAGCATATCCACGCCCAGTCCGTGTAAGAGACGTTTTAGCTGGTCTCTTACACGGAGTTTCGGGCTGTTCCTGGATCGCGAGGCTTGCATGGAGTGTTACACGTCTCTTACACTCCATGCAAGCCTTCGTGAATCCTGCCCACCATCATTTACTCTCTCTCCCATACCAACCTCCATAGTCAAAAAGCTACTCTCAAAACTAAAACCTACCACTCTTGCAGCTGATGGCCTACCCACTAATTTCCTAAAACTAGCAGCTGAATCTCTACCCTACCCTGTCTCAATTCTGATTAACCGCTCCATAAAAGAAGCTTACATCCTTCAACTGTGGAAGGTATCACATATTATCCCCCTACACAAAGGTGGTAACTCCTACGAGCTATCAAAGTACCGCCCCATTGCTATGCTATCCCCCCTGTCCAAACTCCTTGAAAAATGTATTCATAGCCTAGTGATGCATTTCTTAACCTCACATAATCTCCTCTCCTCAACCCTGCACGGCTTCTGCCCAAACCACAGTACAACCACTGCTCTTCTGTCTTTCACTAACCAGGTTAACCAACTCAGAAATAACAACAACTTTGTATCTGCCATATTCTTAGATCTCTCTAAGGCATTTGACATGGTCTCACATAACCTACTACTAGACACTCTATCATCAATATCCTTTGCCCCCTCTACAACTGCTTGGTTCAAAAACTATCTCTCTGATAGGAAACAATCAGTCAAATGGCAAGGAGCACTATCACCTTTACTATCATCCACCATAGGTGTTCCACAAGGCTCAATACTAGGCCCATTACTATTCACTATTTTCACCAATACACTACACACCTCCACACTGCATGCATCACTCATACAGTATGCTGATGACTCCACCTTAATCTGCTCAGCCCCATCCCTTACCACTCTTCAAAACCTTACCCAGGAATCCTTCAACTCCATTGAAAAATGGATTACTGATATCCAACTGATTCTTAACCCCGACAAGACAAAACTACTACTATTCACCCCAAGCAAATACAAACCCACACCCCTTTCTTTCACTATCACTTCCAAAAATTGCACCACAATTTCCCCCTCCCTCCATACAAAACTCCTTGGCATTGAAATAGATAAAGATCTTCACTTCGATGTCCATATCTCTCAAACCATTAAGAAAGTACATAAAAAATTAGGAACACTGTATAAACACAAACACTTCCTAACAGACCAAGCACGAATCACCCTAGCCCAAACCCACCTTCTATCTACCCTAATGTATGCATCTCCAATCCTAACCCACATTAGGAAAGCAGACATGAACAAACTAGAGTCATGTTACAATAAGATTACTAAATTCGCCAGTAACTCTGCTTTTCGTAGCCATCATTGCCTTGCTCTAAAAGAGCTACATTGGTTAGAACTTCCTCATTTAATTAGTTACCACCAACTAGTCCTCACCTACAACATCCTAAAGAATCCCCACAAGACTCCTGCCCTGAACCAACTACTTAACCAATACTCAGCAAACCGTCCACTCCGCTCATCCAACAAAACCCTTCTGCATGTAACTCAAGCCAACAACACTGCAGGTAAAGCTCTTTTTGCTCATACCATAGCAAAGATATGGAATAACCTCCCCCAGAATACTTCCTCAGCACCTTCTATCACACTCTTCAAAAAATCACTCAAATCACACCTCTTGCATTCCTGGCTCTGTCCTTGCATTACATAAATGCTTCCCTGCTCTCCTCAAATACTTCCTACTTTACTCTATATTCTGCTTACTATCTCTATACTACAGTACTAACGTCTCCTCAAAACTGCCATACAGGGCCTTCCTGTGGTCACGCTCAAACCTGCTCAGCAAAAAATATTGTCTGTTTATACTGGCATATGTGATGTATCTGATGATTGTATTGTTACAATGAAGTCCTTTCGTTAGTTTTGAACAAATCACTTTAATCATGTTTTTCTTGCATGTAATATCTTGTATTGTAAATAATATCTAGTATTGCATATATTATCACTGAACATATAGTATAATAGTAGATCTTTTCTCCCCGGGACTCCGCTGTAAATGGACCTCGCTCCAGTCGGACTTTCCCGGTCAACAAATGTAAAATAAATAAATAAATAAATAAATAAATAAATAAATAAATAAATAAATGTATATGTTTGGCTAAGGCATTTGTCAATATTTTACATCTAATATCAGAATTATGCTCAATTATCCTGTCTTTTAGCCTTCTATTCAATGTTCGTACATAAAAACAAGTACATTCTTTACATGTAGCCAAATAGACAATGTTGGTTGAATTACAAGTTCCAGCACATTTAAAATCAAACATCCTTCCAATTTGTGTAAAAAAATGGTTAATATCCTTATCAATAAAATTACAGCAACAGCAATTATAGCATGGAAAAGTTCCATATTTGCTGTTTTTTATAAAATTACAATGCTCCTTAAAATCTTTGTAGCATAGCTGTTGCTTAAGATTCATGCTATTCCTATAGGCAAATCTAGGTGTGAAACCAATAATTTTATTTAAATTCTGGTAGTGCGTGTAGTATAGGCCAGTTATCAGAGATTATTTTCTGGATATGTGGAGTGGTTCTATCATATGTTGTTATGTATTGTAAATATGTATGGGCATCAGGAGTAGATAATATTTCCTCAATATTCACATTTCTATGTCTAAAGTATGGACTAGCATCATTTTCACATAACTCAACAACTTCATCATAATATAGGGAAAGCATATTAGCATCATAACCTCTGTCTAGGAAAAGTTTTGTCATTTCATCTATTTGTTGTTGAAAGGAGGCAACATCAGTATTAAGCCTGCTTAAACGTATAATTTGAGATTTAACTATTCCTTAAAAGACATGGGGAGCATGCATGTTTTTCTTATGTAAGTATTTATTACCATGTATCGGCTTTCTATATACAGTGTTATGGATATCAGAGTCATCATAATACAATGTTACATCTAAAAAGTTAACACTTTCTGATGAGCAAAGCATAGAAAATTCCAGAAATTGAGTACTTCTTTTCAAATATTCAACATATTCATCTAATTCTTTCCTGTTGCCCTTCCAAATAAAAAAACACATCATCCACAAAGCGTTTGAAAAAACAAATCTTGTTAGATAAATGTATATCATTATTCATTGCCTTTTATTATAAAACTACTCATGTACTAATACACTTGCCTAACGTTTACTGGAGTTCATTAATTCCAATGCCTTAGAACAGCTCGTTCTTACCCCCAATAGAGGTAGCAACATCCCTGACCTGGTCATTGCTAACATGGGCAACCATTGCTCTTCACCATTAGTCAACTCCTCCCTGATTAGATCCAACCACAAACTAATCACATTGGAAATCCAACCCCCCACCCACAAAGGTAACCACCATGAAAAAACTTCTCCAAAGCTAACTTTGGGCTCAGAAAAACAGAGGTGGCTAACTTCACGGCACCCATGCAAATGGAGAATAGTTGCATGACTGCTAAATCATACACCAATACACTGTACGAACACAATGTATGAACATGTACTCAAATGCATGGATTTCACCATACCCAGGAGAACCAATACACTCTCCTCAAAAAAAAGGAAGGCAATCTGGTGGTCCCCTGCCATAAACAAACTCTACAACAGAAGGAAGAAACTGATGCAGAATAAGGTGAAGTCCCAAGACTGGAAAAACTCCCTTATCAGCCTCAACAAAAAGTTGAAATCCCTCATCAAATCCTCTAAAGCTAGCTACAAAAACAGAATTGCAGCAGATAGTAAAGACAACCACAAGGCCTTATATAGTTATGTAAAGAATCTCCATGACAATACCCAGATTTGCTCTGAGCTACTGCACAATGGTATCTCCTATACTGAGCCAAGAGATATTGCCAATATACTGCCCAACAGATTCAGTGCCAACTTTACCCCTCCACCCCAAAGGACCAATCACAATAACAGTAGATTGCCAGGCACCCTGTATTACTGCTGCACAGGTTAAAACATCACTGTCCAAGGCCAAGAATACAGCTTCTGTGGGATCTTCCAATTTCCCTGGCTGTGTTCGACATGAACTACAGAGTGAACTGGCACCTCACCTGTGTGCCCTGTTCAATAACAGCCTCACCTCAGGCTTTGCCCTAATGAATGGCACACTGCTACAGTCATCCCTCTCCACAAAGGAAGAGTGACTACAGACTATGGGAACTATTGCCCCATTAACCTGAAGATTCTGATATGCAAAGCTATGGAATGCATCATCATGGACCTAATAAACAAGGGCATAGAGAATCTCCAAGCTCTGGTTTGGTTTTGTGAAGGGTAGATCATGCCTGCTCAACCTGGTTGACTTATTTGAGTCAGTCAACAGAGCTGTGGATGAAAGCAAGGTGGTTCATATGGCCTACCTTGATCTGGCCAAGGCCTTTGATACCATTACCCACTCAGGAATCATAGAAAAACTCACTAAGCTAGGCATCAACCCCTATATCACTAGGTGGGTTGCAAACTGGCTCACAGATAGAATCCACAGTGTGAAAGCAGCTGACTCCAAGTCAGACTGCTGACCAGTCACTATTGGAGTCCCACAGGGTTCGGTCCTGGGTCCTCTCCTGTTTGGTATCTACTTCTCTGAAGTCCAGGCCAATACAAAGGTATTCTGGCTGACAAAGTTTGCAGGCAATTGCAAGTAGGGTGCTATTATTAACTCCCCGAGTGATGTTGACATCCTACAGAAAGGCCTCTCTGAAACGAACGACTGGTGTCAGAACTATGGCCTTAAGCTCAATGCCAAAAAATGTGTCATCATCCCCTTTGGGAAAAAAACAGTTCCCATGAATTACCACATCGATGCTAGTCCACTGAACACAGGAGGCGTTAAAAGAGATCTGGGAAAACAGGTTGGCAGCAACCTCTCTTTTGACCACCACATTGCCACTGTGGTCAGAAAGCCCTTTTATGTGGCACATCTTATTACTAAGGGTTTTGCATCCAGGAAGAAAGAGGTCATTGTCTCCCTCTACTTTTCCCTCATTAGGCCAATCATCGAGTACAATGCCACATTTGACATGTACTTCCCTAAATACCTGCAACAACTGGAGAGGCCACAATAGTACCTCACAAAGAGGATTTTAGGCCTTAAACACTTGTCCTATATGGACAGACTCAAAAAAACTCCAACTATTCTCTGTCTCATATCACCTACTTAGAGGCAATCTCTGCTTGACTTACAAAGCCATGTCTGACCCAGCTCTATTAGAAATGTTACATCTAAAGAAATCCCAATCCCTCCACACCACATGCTCCAGAGACCTCAACCTCATTACCACAATCAAGAACATGCTGGATGGACAGGTTCATAACCCAGAGACTGCTCATGCTATGGAATAGACTTCCTGTACATGTCAAACAGAACACCTCACTGGCTCTATTCAAGAGAAATCTTGATGAGTGGATAGGAAATAATAAATTCACCCCGGAGATCAATCCAGTGGCTCTGCTCGACAGAAGCACTGGGAACCAAGGTCAGGTGGCACTATGCCAGGGTAATCCTATGGGCTAGGCTTGTAAAGGCTCTGGGGCTATTAGCCTAGAACACACCTATAAACCTATGAACAAATAAATAAGACATGCTGGAAGGCAAGATTTATCATCCAATGCTTCCCCATTTCTGGAATATCTTCTGTTACATATAAACTACAACCATACAGCCCCTTCCATTAGTAATTTGATGAAAGACTGGTAAATTCTTTCCAGGCCTGTCTTGTTCTGTTCTCCTGGAGAAGTAGGTATTGAATGAGAGTGGGTATTGGCAAAGTGAGTAGTGTCATTAGACTATTATTATGCTGTATGTTAATTCTCCATGATGCTCTTTTCTTCAGACATTAATTTCTTAGGCAGAATTAACACAGCCTCGTGATACTGCACAAAAGTTATCAGGACCATAATGTTGTATGCAACTTCTACGTAATCACTTTTTTCTGCAATAAAACATTTTATTAATAAAAAAATGCTTGCCCAGGAATCCACATGAAAATGCTGCACTAAATGATGTTTTCAATAATTTATAATAAAGTGACATAGCAGCTCCTTTGTGTATATCTCAGTATTACTCTCTCACATTAGTTTATTATTTTCTCTGTATTCTGCTGCAGATATCATTGTCTTTAGGGAGTTCTCAAAAAGTAAACCTATTGCATGGATGACCTAAGTAAATATCAAAGCAGGTCGCCACAGACTGACCTCATTATCAAAACTGCTGCCTACATTTCTGATTTCTACTTACACCTTTAAGGACATATATACACTTATATCTGCATTAAAAAGTCTATACATATCCACCTCAAATATAGTCAGAAATTTAAGGGCAAATCCTTATATTGGAATATTTTTTTATTTGCAAATGTTTAACAACAGAAATTCAAACAATAACACTCCCATTTCTCCACTTCAAAAAAGCAATGAAACTGGATAGCAAAAATCATATCGGTACCATTAGAAAGTGCAAAACTGAATATGAAGTTATGATAGCCACTTACATCCTTCTTCAACTATGTCAGGAAGTATAAAGTAATGCCCAAATATGATTTGAGTTTGTTTACAATACTACTACTCACTCAGATCTGAAAGAAATAGCCAATTTTTAGTAGTTAAATTTAGCTACAACATTACCATGCCTAACAACTCACTTATTTTACCCAAGATGACTATAGACCAATAACTATTGCTTTTATTCAAAGGAAAACAAACACCCTTCCATTGGGCAGTGAGGACATATGGCATTACCCTACTATTAACATTAAATATAGTCTGGCTTAATATCTCCTTTACCTTTTATTATTAGACAGATGTATTTTTATATTTATAGTGTTCTAACATTATTTTTTGGCTATACAGCTATGTATGTGTTTTTTCTTGATCTTAGTTCTTGTCACAGACCTGATGAAGGATTTATTGCATTAGGTAGCCAAAAGCGATTGTAGTTAAAAGTCATTTTATGTGTATTTTATGCTTTTCTTAATATCTGATATTGGAATGTGGGTGGCAAATAGATAGGTAGCACTTTCCTTATCTATGATTTAGTTTGATCTAATCAGTAGTAGTGTGTGAGGTAGAAAATTGTTTTAAAATGCACTTTTATGGCCCTGTTTATACTGTTTGCCTTGAATAGGTTGGTTTAAAATTAAACAATACATACATTTTCCAAACCTACCTTTAAGTATATAAAATGTGATATGTTTAACATTGTTAAAATATTTCTGATTTTTTGTTACTGAGGATCACTTGTCTGTGACAAATAAAGGCTTGTTGCTTTGGAACACTACCTGGTTTTCATAATTTTTGGAAATTATCAACTCTGAGCTCATCAACAATGTTTTAAGACCAAGAACCATGAACTGTACCAGAGACAAAGAAATCAGTAAAAGGAAAAACTCAACATATGGCAGAAGTGTAGATGAACCAGAAAACAAGCAGTAGCAATTTCAAAACCACGTCTCAAAAACTTTAATATAATAAATACACCCCACACAGTTAAGTGCTTTTGTCTCAATTAAACAAGACTTTGTCAGAACTATTAAAACAATAAAACAATTGGTTAAATACCCCTCCTAAAACCTATCAACCATCAGAACACCTTAAATCTATTCAATAATGTCCCCTATCATATAAAGAGATACTGCATAACATTGAACTTGCTAAAGAACATACTTTAAACACCAGATAATTCATATAATCACTATAAATACAGACTTCATAAAAATACAGTATCATGTTTATACTTCCAATTGCCTTAATTTAAGGACATGATTTATAGAGTAGAATTTGTTTAGACCAGGGTGACTCACAGCATTTCATAGACGTTGCCATTTCAGTTCCCAATAATTTAAATGTTCTTCTGTAATAACATCCCTCTAGTACTTAATAACTTGTTGAATCACAATACACTTAAATAAATGTGTAGGTTGTTCAACTAGATGCCTATATAGATCATTTGAACTCTTTACATTTGCAATATCCATTTTATGTTCATATATTCTATCATTCAGCCTTCTACTGGTCTTACCAAAGTAGAAGGCTGAACATAATTGACACAAAGCTATATACATCACTCCTTTGGAATCACAGGAAAAATGTCCTGTTATATTATGCATCTTATTCTGTGTAATAACGTTCTTTTAAGACCACTAGTTTCATTTTGTTCCTCAATACTTGTGGTGGTGAGATTGGAACTAGACAGATTCCTGTGTTTGTTCATGTAATTATTTACATGCACATCCCAAACAGGCACCAGCCTAGTCAACAGCATGAAAAATGATACTCCTCCATTAGAGTAAACCTGCAAGCAACCAGAAAAAACTATAGACCATTAACCTGCCTCCTGTATATGTAGACAGAGGTTATAGTCATTTAGAAAAAAACTTGATCATAAGAACAGAACAAAGGGGTAACAAATGAAAGTCATATGGAACAAGGAATCATTTGTTGCTAAATAAAGTCATAATAAAGAATTATAAAAAGGGGCAGAATCTAAGTATGGCATGGATAAATTACAAAAGTCATTTGACAGCATCACACATTCATCAATAAAGGAATGCTTACAGATGTATAAGATACATCCAACATTGATCAGTTTACATTACATTCACCATGGGACAATGGCAAACCACTTTGCAATTAAGTCATGGCAATGGACAAGGGATAAAAATTGAAAGGGGGATGTTACCGAGTAATTTGTTGGCACTGCTGTTATTTTGTTTTGCCCTTAACTCATTATGCTGCTTACTTAACAGATTAGGTCTTGATTACAATTTGGCTCCCAGAAAACAACCTTGCTTAAAAACTTCTCGTCTGCTTATTGTGGATTACTTAAAACTATGGAGTTCTTTAGATGGGGATTTGAAAGCACAACTGCAAGTAGTTAAAATTTTCTTAGATGATATAATAATCTGGGCTTGATAAATGTTCAAAAATCATTTAAATCAAGAAAGTTGCAGTACCAGAAAAATATCAGTCTAGGAGAGGAATATGATATAAAAGAACTTGAGCAGGAGGGAGTATATAAATATTTGGGCATTTATGATGGATTGGTATTAAAGGATAAACAAATGTGAATAAAACTCAGTAAACCAATTTGCTCTTCCTGTTCTAGCTTAATGTTTTGATATGACTGATTGACCCCAAAAGATATTAAATTAGTTGGACAGGAAAACAACAAAAATGCTTCACACTTACCAAATGATATATAAAATCAATGTAAACCAAGAGCATATCTAAACAATCCTAACTTGGTTTGTGATTTACTGTGGAGTTGACTGGTAAGAGAAGTTTTATTTGAATTAAATTGCATTTATCACTGTTTTTCATTGTTTGTCAACAGGAAGGAACTGCTTGTTAACAAGATTTACTTTGATTCATATTTTGTTGTTTTACATTTAATTTCACTGAAAGGGATAGGTTTTAGACAGGCAAGCACTAGCCACCCCAATAGGTCTAGAGAGTTCTAAATTTAGACAGAGTGCAGAGAGGAAAATCATGTGCATATCTAATCAATCATATCTTGGTTTGTGATTTATTTAGCTTTGCTGTTAAAAATAAGTGCAACTGTGAGCAATAGTGACATATAGGAATCACAATTATTGTCTGACTTGTAGAACTTGTATGGTTAGAACAACTTTACTGTACTTTATTATTTAGTTGCATATTGCTGATGTGATTTTGTCATAGAAGTTGATTTACGTTCTCTTTGAATTCTGTCGATACCAATTGTGATTAGTCTTTTCTTTTGCAATATTTTATTAATTTGAAGCTGAATATGGATTTCTTAAATTAGTATGCAATTAACAATTTGCTAATGGTCAAATATCTTGTACAGTGTAATAAATGGTATGCATATTTAAAGGTAACAGCTGATAACACTGGTGATCTGTGTTCTGATGTCAAAAGCTGGATGATTTGCTTACCATTGTTAGAAGTAAATCTCGACTTAATGATGATGATTGCACTTGTGCAATTGGCATGGCTTGGAGAACTGTTGTATCATATATTAATGACTGGACTGATGAACTAAATAATATTAGGCATAGAACAAATAGAACACATTTGGGAAATTATGCATCTATTGTCTGCAAAGATCATTCAACCCCTATAAAACAAGACGATGTCCGTGACAACTTTGGACTCCTGGATGCAAGTATTCAGTAATCTGATGATCCAGTCTGTTTAGAAGGAAACAAAGAAAGAAGGAAAGGAAGAAGTTCTCAACAAATAACAAGGAAGAAAAAGAAATTGATTAAAGGAAAGAGAATACGTAGTAAAAAGGGCACTGCTTTGTTATGTAACACACAGGTTACAGGAAATGATGATATTTTTATATCAGGAAACCTTCAGTCTACAGAAAAAGGGATCATTTTTACAATGGAGAAGGTAGAAAAAAAAGGTAAGGGGCAGGTGAAAAGGAAGAAATCAAAATTGAAAGTGGAAGGATTGAAGAACATTACTGTAAGAAAAAAGAGGAGAAAGACAAATGCTGACTACATGACTCAAGCTATGGATTTATAATACCAGCTGGATGAGAATTTAATGCACAATGAAAACAGTGGGATGAATAAGACTAATAGTGATGAAGATCTATCCTTCGTAACAATTGATAGGGCAGATATTACTGTATTAGAAGCTGAAGATTCTTCAGAGCTGGCCAGCAAAGATATTCTTGTAATTGGAGAGTCAGTTATTAGAGGAACTGATACTTATATTTACAGAGAACATAATGAACATTGAATAGTGTTATGCTTGTCAGAAGCAAGAATAGAAGATGTGAGAAAAGCCTTGGAATGCCATCTGTTTTTATTCATGATGGTACAAATGATGTCATTCACAAGGATTCTCTGACTGTTAGTAGGGAACTGACAGTCCTCTTAGATAGTATAGCTGTTACTGGAGTTAGGATGTATTTTTCACAAATCACCTATGTCAGGTCACTGTGAATAAAAAGATTTTTTGGGTAAATACCTGCATGAAAAAAATGTCCTATTTTAAAAAATGGAAATGTGTAGAGCATCCAAGCCTTGTTTTGGGCACATGTGTGGAGGGTCAGGAGGGTGTGCATTTGTCAAGATCAGGGAAGAGAATATTTACATCAGATATTTTGCAGTATTTGACAAACACTAGGCAGGATTTTGGCAGTTCGAAAATTTAACAGTTCACAGATAACAACATTTGATGTATTTCTGATGGTTGTTAATGCTACGAGCATTAATAATAACGTTTTTTTATTGAAAAATGTGCTACATTCCCACAAGATTGATGTTGTTATTATTTCTGAAACATGGTTAAAGAACAATGACTGGAAACCAGTTCTGTCAGGGTATAAACGTTTTTACTGCAACAGACATTCTAGCAAAAAATCAGGTGGAGGTGTTATGATATGGATTAAAGACAGCTATGAGACCTGTGATTATTACATGTTCAATGATAATACCAATACTATATATCTGTGTTACTGTGACAATAAAGACAACTCTTGAACATATAACAATTGTTGGAGTGTATAGACTACCAAAGTCAAGTGCAGATGGTCTAGAGGAATTCATATATTTCTTGCAAACACAGGAAAGAAAAATAATATTAGCTGGGGACTTACATTTACCAAAAACAGACTAGAATAATATTGACTCCACAACTTTAGAAAGGAAATTATTCACAGTGTATATTTAGGAATAACAATTGCTTCAGACTGTAAAAAAAAAAAAAATCTACCAGGGGACGGAACATACTAGAGATTGTTTGTGTACCCAAAGAAATTACTGTTACTTCAAGTCAAGTTTTACCACCATTGATGTGCAGTGATCATGGGGTTATAAAGGTTAATTTGTCGCTAGATAATTCTGCCAACTGAAATCTAAGCCAATGCACAGAAGGTTAATTACAGATTATAGAGAAGGAAAACAGTCACTGTGTAAAACTAAGTGGCATGAGGTGTTCAGTGGAAACACTGCAGATGGAATGTGGAAAATCTTGAAAGAGAAATTGTTTGAGTGCAAAAAAAAAAAATGTTTAACATCAGGATCTAGGCATACAGCATTGGGGGATATATTTCCATTAGAACAAGATATCTGATTAAGATGAGAGACAAAAAATATAAGAAATGAAAGAGAGATCAAATTACAACTCTGAAAACTGAAATAAACAAGCTGGAGAAACAGATTAAGCATAGTATGAGACAAGATCAAGAATGATTTGAAGAAAATTTATATAAAGATATTGAGCTTAATAGGACACCTTTTTATAGATACATAAGATGTGGAAGGTGTAAAGACACACAAATTGATAAACTGTGTGCAGATTCTAAAATTTATTCTCAGACACAAAAGATTATAGATATATTTACAAAATCTTATGCAAAAAAGTTTGGCTCCACAAAAGGGGTGATAAGTTGTCCTAGTGACAGCCAGTTAGCTCCAGATACTGGAATCAAATTAGATTATTTTGAAAATGAATTGTGCAAACTGGATCCAAACAAAACACAGGGAGGAGACGGAATTAGTAATAATGACCTGATAACACTTCAGCAAGAACTTACAGTGCCATTATATCTATTAATCACTACACTGTATAAATATAGGGAGATTCCTCAAGATTAGAGACATGCACTTATTAAGCCTGTCTTTAAGGGAAAGGGGAGTAGGACAAACCCACAGTCATATAGACCCTTAAGTCTACTTTCATGTTGTGGAAAAATAATGGAGACGGTAATATTGGAAAAGTTATTGTCATGGATAGGTTGAGACTTGAAACCATATATCAGCATAGATATGTTGAAAACAGATCTATTACCACCTGTAACATGATGTTATATAACAATATAATAACAGCTATGAATGAAAAATTGTGCTGTGATGTAATTTATGCAGATTTAACTCCAGCATTTGACAGGGTCATACACAAAACACTGATCAATACATTAGTACAAGTAGGTATTGATGTATTGTTGATAAGATGGATAGGTGCATAGCTTACAAATAGGACATGGCAAGTATCATACAGCAACTGGACAGTTGAAATCCTTGGTTACAGCCATCATGCCTCACAGGGCTCTGTCCTAGGCCCTTACTTGTTTAGATTGTATCTTTCAGACCTAAGTTTTTCATCTGCGATGTTCTACAGTCTATATGCATTCAACCTGAAATTAGGTAAACTGATTACATGTGCTACAGATAAGGCATGTCAGCAAAATAACTTGACTAAATTGACCATTTGAGCACAGGAGAATAATACACTGATAAATACATCAAAAACTAAGCATATGAGATTTGGGAGGCATAAATTGAAAGATGGGTGAATATTTACTACATTACACAGTAATTGAAACTGTAGACTCATTTAAGGACCTGGATATATGGTTAGATTCAGCTATGAATTTTTCTAATCATGTCAACCAGTTGGTTAATGACAGTTATAGAACTATAGGTTGTATAAAAAGATTTATAAAATCTAGGAAATCAAAAATAATGAAGTCATTGTTTGTTAGTTACATTAGACCCAAACATGAGTATGGAATAAAATATGGAAACCCTGTAAGAAAACAAGCATGAGTAAACTGGAAAGAGTACAGCAGAAATATACCAAGGGCATACATAGATGTGAAAATTTAAGTTATTATGAAAGACTAAAATAACTGAACTTGTACAGTTTACTCTTATAGATATCTAAGAGGAGATCTTATTCAGGTATATAGAGGATTTAGAGACAGCTACCTCTGGGGATGTTTGGGGTTATCAAAGAGAATTATCAGACAACCTATGTAGAAGATTTTATAGGAATGAGAAGTGTACTAATTGGTTCTCTGACAGAGTAGCCAATGCATGGAACAGACTACCACATTACATTAAAACAAGTACTAGTTTAGATATTTTTAAGAACAGCCTGGACACTTATGGGAACAAGTGTTTTGCTATATTGACAAGCTAGAAGAGCATTAATGCCCATGCTTGAAATATTTGCATGCATGTATATAAGATTATATAATCCACACTCTGGAAGATTGAGATATGCACCTCCTCAAAATTGATTACATCTATAGATCTGCAGTCACGGGACTTCATACATGTCTGTTGAGCTCATCAGAGCAAACATAGTGAAAGTTTTAAAACATGAAAACATGAGGAGAGGAAGGTTATGATAACCTCTCAGCATAATTTACCTGCAGCATTCCAGTATCAAGTGGGAATGGAAATCAAAGCAGAAGTAGGAAAAAATCAGGCAGTAAATGAATGTGCCAAAAACAAGACAGAATAGAAGGATTAGGATAAGATGAAAAGGAAAGAAATGTAAAAAAGCCTGAAAAACAGCGGCAAGTAAAGAGATCTTCTGGAATAACCACATGTTGTTCAGGACTTGACACAGGAATGGTTAAGGAGAGGAGAGTTGAAACCGAAAGATGAAAGGTTAATAATGGCAGCTCAGAATAGTGGGCTACATTGGTTTACAAAGTGCATTAAGCATGTGGGAGAAACTGACAAATGCCCGTTCTGTAAAAAGCAATTGGAAACAGTTGTACATCTTTTTTGTGGGTGTGATACAGTTATTGCTGTGAGCCTATATAATAAAGGCACAATAATGTGGCAAAACTATTGCACTGGGGATTGTGCAAACATAATATAGAAGTAGCTGAGCAGCAGTGGAATCGTGAACCACAAAGCATTATACAGAATGATGAAGTGTACATCACATGGAATAATATATTACCAACAGTTCAAAAATGAAATGCGAGAACACCAGATATGGTAGTCCATGAAAAGAAGACAAAAGTAGAATTGATCATTGAAATTGCTACACTCAGTGATTACATTGTCTTGCATACAGAGAGACACAAAGTCATAAAATATCAGGATATGCAGGCAGGAATGAGAGCAATGTGGAAGAAGGATACCCAGACAGTTCCAATAGTAATAGGAGTAATGAGTTTAATTACAATAGGATCTATAGTTATACTTGGATATGCTGCCGACACATGTAACTCCATATGAATTGTGGAAGGAGGCAATTCTGGGCACATTGCAAGTGCTAAGAAGAGCACTTTTGAATAACATCAAAGCCTGAAACAATACTATTTTCATGAACTCTAATTGTACCCTGACTTAGGAATGGGGTCCATTCCCGTCATGTTATTAGAACCCCAAAAGACTTAGAGAAGTTAAACTGAGACAACATCACTGGGCTCTCCATGCACAGGCCCATAGCCATACTTTACCCATTGTCAAAAATCCTGGAGATATGCATCCACATTCAACTACTTAAACATGTCCTTGTCAAAAATATGTTCTCTCCTACCAAGCTCAGTTTCAGACCTAATCACAGCAGTAACACTGCATTAATCATCTTGATAAAATCATCAGCCAAAAATGCAACATAAGTAATAGTCTATCTGTACTATCCTTAGTCTTATCAAAAACCTTTGATAGAGTCTCACATGACAAGCTACTATTTCATTTAGCAACCCTACACCTATTCCATCCCTTCACACACAGATAATCAAGCTATTCCACCTTCTTACTAGTATCTGTTAGTGTACCCTAAGAACCAGTACTTGGGCTCAGCTTCTTCAACATATTTATTAACAATTTGCACACTGCTGTTAAACATGCCAACCTCATTTTCTGTGCTGATGATTCAACTGTTATATGCTCAGACTTCTTCAGACCTTTTGTGAAATGTTACTTTTTCATTAATGTTTATGTTTCATAAAAAAGTCTGTAGAAGGCTGATGTTTTAGACAAAAGTCTTTCAACTTAAAATTAATAAATGCCACTGATTGTGCTTATACAACAAAATGCCTGTTTTCTATCTTTCATTTTTTGTAATGATTTAAATTGTTACTATGTCCCATGTTAGTTATCACGAACAAAAGAGTGAAGGCAAAAAGAGGCAGCGGTAGCAAGGAATATCATAACACAAATGAGTTTTGCATAGTTTTAGAGAGAGATAGGTAAAAGAGGTGTCAGTAGAGGGTTACATTGTAATATTGTAGCTTTATAGCGATAGGAAAACATAAGAATAAATGCTTTTGATTTGACCTGTGCATTATGATACAAGAATGCCTAATTAGAGATATAGGTGGAGAAGTATAATCAAATTAGTTTATGCCAAAAGAGCTACAAATCTTGGAAGAGAATGCATTTTTCAGTGTCTGTTTTAAAAGCAAATAAATGGATTTCTCACTACATATAAAAGCCTGGGATTCCTCAGCCTAGGGTAGCCATGTTGAAAGCCCTGTGTGTAGCTATATAATACGTGATGGATTTTAAATGGTGTTAGCATTGGTAGATGCAAAGTTTCTCCCAGAAGTGTAGCAAATGCATATTGTAGAGATGTGTGCATGACTGTAGTTTAACATTATGTAAGCAGTAGTATTGCTTGCATATTGCAATAGCTGAAGCCAGTCCAAGGAATTTGGCTACCGCAAAATAGCTGTGTTGATTGCAGTGTAGGCTCACAGAAAAATGGACCACCCTGTGATACAGTCATGTCAAAAGTCAGTATAATAATAATCATAGTGTACAACATAATGCATAATATTGCAAACAAGTCAGTTTGTTTTACTATTTGATTGTCATGTGACAAGCATATAACAAGCATGGAGCATAATAAAGTGAATTATAAAACATATGCATAGTCAAAAAATGTCTTTCTCTAAAATTCTTCTGGTATAACGATAAAGGGAGCCTTTTCAGAATACAAATGAGAGAAGAGAGGCAACAGTCAAGAAAGGCAATGCTACTGAAGGATACACAATCAGTTTACTTATTTATTTTTTCACATTTGTAAACCACATAAGGTTAACTAGACAAAAGTGTCCATATTCAGAGGACATTCAAAAGCTTTGGTCAGGGTGATAACTTCACAAAATGTGCCACCAGCTATAAGAGTCATACTCAGGTCTGTGAAATATAACTCTTTATTTAATTATTAAGTTAAACTGCCAGTGGGGAAAAAGCATTAATTCAACAAATCCCTAGATGTCTCAGATGTTGTCACATGCTTATGGAGCCTCCATTTATATGTACTTTATGACTGTCAATAACATTCTGTTAAGGATATTGCCTCTCATCCCAAAAATGAACATATCTTTTCTGTGCGGCATGGAAAAGAATCAGCAGCAAAGGCACTCCTATAGATAAGGTTTAACTTTCCATTGGGCATGCAGCTTCTTAACACTGTATCACAATGCTTGTCAGAACAAACTCATCACAAAAACTCAGATGTATTCATAAATAAGCACAGAGTCATTACATATTCATCTAATATACATACATTAGTCTTATCATGTAAATCACCAGTCAACACAACAAGGAATTGAGGAACAGAGCAGATATTTTGTAATAACCATTTGGATGCTTAACCCCCCTAATTTGTTGATTGGGTCATAAATCAATTTCCTCGACGCTTAATTAAATGATAACATTGAAGTTAAATGGACAATACAAATAAATATTGTTACTTATTTTGTGTGTGTGTGTGTGTGTGTGTGTGTGTGTGTGTGTGTGTGTGTGTGTGTGTGTGTGTGTGTGTGTGTGTGTGAATTTGTGGCTGCATTCAAAAGGTTTTGCTCATTTGTGATTGCAGTTGTGTGAGGTGATCACAACTGCATCAACAGCTTGTCAGGGAGGTATCTGTTCATCAGGTGACTGGCACACCTTACAATATATGATTTATTCTGTTATAATGCTCCCTTTCCAAGTTTGGTCTTTAATATGTATTACAGCTAAATACATTTTTTTTCTAGTGGCTATTCCAGCAGAATAAGTTTTGCAATGTCATATGCTAAATTCTCTCTGCAGCCATAAACATTTTCCAACAGAGAACACAAGACGTCCAGTGCCTAACACCGCAACAGCTGCAAAACAGAAATAAACATGTATGATTAGAATTAAGAGTGAGGGGCAGAGAGTGGATGGAATACTTTAATGATTGTTATTTATGGACCGATACTGAATTTCTGTTATTCAAATAGATTCTTCTAAGCCTGTACCTGCTTTCCAGGAAGAGCCAGGGTGGTATTTAAACAGATTTAGGGAAATCTGACAAGGCCATTACAATAAATTCATCTGTTGCTCATGAAAAAGTGCCATTGTATCATTGCCACCTACCAGAATTATCATTGGAACAGGCAGCTGAGACTTCACTTTATTAAAATATCCATAATGATGATACATCATATGCAGCACCCCCATGTCACCTTGAGAACATGAATACACACACTTGGTCTGGGCTTAGAACCTGCGGTTATTCTGATCTTCTAGCATCAAATACAGGTATACTAGCTAATGACCCACTGAAACTGTCAGAGGAATAGATGATGTTTGAAAACACTATAAAAATGTTCATTAGAGTTGCTGTATGTCATGAGTGGTCATGGCCGACCAGGGCCAAATTAAGGTGGGTGCTATTGATGCTGCAGCATTAGGCCCATTCCTAAAATAGGCCCAGATGAAAACAGACGAGAATTTTCTGGAAGCTGAACAGTTTTCCTTTGCTATATTAACCTCAAAATAATTCTTAGAATGAAATTTGGAGTCCGACTTGGACGTCTATACACAGCATTACTTATTATAGAGTTACTTTTATTCATTGCACTGTGATGTAACTATAATGTCGTTGTGTTTATTGTTAACTGAAGATTTTATTTATTTATTTATTTATTGCAGTTGGTTTACCAGGATAGTCCATTGGGCCATTGAAGAACCCGTTTTCAATGGAGTTCCGGGGAGAAAAGCTCCAAAAAAGAAAATAAATGTACATTAACATTTGACAGTAAATATGTAGGTACATACTATAAAAGAACATAAGCAAAACATAAATGTGCTTAACATTTGACAGTGACAATCTTGGTACAGGCTAACGAAAGAATAAAAGCAAAACATAAATGCATTTTAATGAACAAACATAGTAGATGAATAGAGTAGAATGTTAGTACAGGGAAAGGTAGAGTTGGTTATGTGGGGTGGGTACAAGAGCATTCCATTGAGATGCTAGGTGTAAGAAAAGAAAAGATTTCAAGTTAATGCTATCAATTTTACATTAAACATTAAAAGGAAAGAAGCAGCAGAACAAGAAAAGCTTTTGGTGAAAATTCCAAAATTTAGTTCATACTTCAAAGTACGAGCATCTTCGTCTGAATCGTCTGCATTGGAGGCGATTGTGAGTTTGAGTGCTCCTGAAGACCAGACCAAGCAAGATGAACCTGTGGAGGCAAGAGAGAATAAAGAGTGGGAAAGTTCAGCGGAGAGAGAAGGGGTGAAAGGAGACGCTATCCCTGAAGCACTAGTGCCGACAAGTGCCGACACTGGAGGCTTTCACCAATGATTTGGGACAGTGGAGTGAAATCGACACTGACACTTGAGAATATTGAGCCAAGAAAGGTCCAAAAGACTTCCAACACACTGAATAAAAGTTTGAAGAGAGTTCCAGACGATACCCAGTCGAGTCATTCCAATGTCGATGAACAAAGACCTTCTTTGTGCATACGCATCCACTCAATGGTGAAACATCCTGTAGACAATGGTTGTGCTACCCGCCTTTGACAGGGAAGGTGTTCTGCTTTGCATGCAAGTTGTTCAGTGGCAGTGCTGTTCAATGACCTAGTTCATTTCTGGCAGGCGAATCCAGAATAAAAATGCATGAAAGCAGCGATGGTCATTGAGAGGCTATGTTGTCTTTTGTGAGCCGACAGAGGGAGGCCAGTCATGTTGACTACCTAGCCACCAAACAGGTCAAGGAAGAGTGGTGTTACTGGTGCCAGATTCTGAAGTGGCTTATCGACGTTCTGATATTCCTAGCTGAGCTTGGTCTTGCTATAAGGGGTGTGGATGAGATCATAGGTTCCGCTCTTAATGGTAACTACCTTGGCATCATTGTGCTGTTGGCGGAGTATGATAATCTGCTGGCTAGCCATATTAGAAAGTATGCGAACCGTGGGAAAGGTCACTTTTCCTATTTGTCATCCACAATTTGCGAGGAACTGGTGAAGCTCATGGGACAAAAGGTGCAAGACACCATCCTGAAAGAAACCAAGGAGGCAAAGTATTTCTCTGTCTCGAGTGACTCAACACCTGACATATCACACATCGATCAGCTAACGATTGTTATCTGGTACGTTCTGCCATGGAGCCCAATTGAACGGTTCCTGACATTCATGCCTATGATAATGAGACACACGGCGGAGCAGATGGCTAGCATACTTCTAAACTTTCTGAAGGAAAAAGGCTTAGATACTGCTAACTGCAGAGGCCAGTCGTATGACAATGCATCAGACATATTAGGACAGTACAATGGTGTCCAGGCAATTGTGAAGCGAGAATGTAAATATGCCACTTTTATTCCATGCTGCAACCACAGCCTAAACCTGGTAGGAGATCAGGCTGTTGAAAGCTGCAGTGGCTGTACCAGGTTTTTTGATTTTGTCAATAGACTATATGTATTCCTGTCTGACTCAACATATCGCTGGCAGCGACTAAAGAATCACTGCACGCTGATGCTCAAGGGTTTGCCTGGAACCCGATGGTAAGAACATGCAGATGCTGTCAAAGCACTGGTAGAAGGGTCGAAGAGCATTCAGGAAGTCCTGGATGAGCTTGCGGCAGATAAGGAGCAGAAGGCAGATATGAGAAATCAGGCCGAGGGATTTTTGCGCAGGATGGGTGAACCTGAGACAGCAGTTATGGTGACTGCCTGGAACGATATCCTTAGCCATCTCAACAGTATGAGCATTTGCCTCCAAGATCCTACAGTCAGCCTGAATATGGCAACTGGCTTGATGGCATCACTGGTCAACACGGTTCAGTTTGCATGGGACAGATTTGACATGTATGAGCAGATGGTGACCGAAAAGGTTCAACACAGCGAATACAAGACTGAGCAGCATCAAGGCCTTAAGCGAAAGTGAATGCCTGATGAAGGAGCTGCAAACAAAACAGACCTCATCCCAAAGGAAACATTCAATACTTAGACATATCTGGTCATGATCGACAGTCTGTTAGCTGAAATGGAAAAGCGGATGAAGGCGTATGACAACATTTGTAAAACATTCGGATTTCTCTCGGAGCTAACATCATTGAGCATTGAGCAGATCAAGGACAAAGCTATGAATCTCATTTCCTCCTATCCAGATGACTTGGAAGACACACTGGTGGATGAGCTGATACAGTTTGCTGCATTTATGTGCACTCAGAAATTGGTGACTGTGAATGAATCAGCAGAGCTTACCATGTACAAGCATTTGTCATTGCTGAATCTTTCTCAGACATTTCCAAATGTCGAGATTGGGTTGTGCATCTATCTGTGCATGATGGTGTCCAATGCCTCCAGCAAGTGGAGCTTCTCAAAGTTGGGAATAGTCAAAGGAGAGCTGTGGTCCTCAATGGGGCAGGAAAGGGTAAGCATGCTGGCACTTATGAGCATTGAGCATGAGCTGCTGTGCAGCCTTCACTTCACTGACAGGATCGAAGAATTCACGCTTGCTAAGGCTCAAAAAACAGCAATATAAGTAAGCAGCACTAGCGCAGTAGTAAGAGTGACGATATGCCTAGGAAGGCTAGGTTAAGTTGATCTGGTTTAGCCTTTTCTGCATTAAGTGCACTTTTCAGACAATTGCTATTGAATGTTGATGTTACATAGCTTGATGTTAATCTCAAGTTGTTACGATAATACGTCAACACGTCGTTATTATTATTCTTGTTCAATAAAGGCTGGCTGGTTGCGTCGCAAGCAATTAAGGCTTCTTGGTCAGTCTGAGTGTGCATGTACGGTGAGTGTCGAATGCACATGCACCAATGCTGAGAAAAAATAGGCCCTTTTTGCTCTGCAGCATCAGGCTCAATTTGGTCTTAATCTGGCCTTGTGGCTGACCCTCACTGTAGGATGGGGAATGTGTAGGTGATATCTAGTAACAGAGCAAAACAAGCACAGCTACACATGCCCTTTAAGACATTATGGAATTTTTGCAGCAAGTTCTAGGCTGGCATGCAGCTGCAGACAGTACTGTTACTCATGCCAGTAGAACACTATGGTATTTTTGTTGCAGATGTCAGGCTATTAAACAGGTAATGACAATAAGCAACATCTTTCAGGCATTGTTATACATAATGTTTTCCTGAAAGACAGCATGGCATTTTTGCAGGAGGTACCAGGCTATGCATCTGATGGCAGTATTATTGTTCATTCTCTGTAGGATACTGTGGTATTTCTGCAGCAGTCCGGCTGTCAAACAGTCACTAACAGTACACAACAATATGCAGGTACTGCTGCACCCATCTTATAGGACAGCAGGGCATTTTTGCAGCAGGTGCCAGCCTGGTCCACAGCTCCAGAAATTACTAATACACATGCCCTGTATGACACTATGGCATTTCTGCAGAATGCCAGAAGGCTGGCACACTGTGGCACTCTTTCTAGACCATGTCTGCTGAAAACCCTGAATTCAGATCAGGTCAACAGTTTATGTGCTACAAAGTATTCATTAAAGCTGCTAAGCTGCCATTGTCTTCCCTTTGATACACTCACTGCTAGCTCTCTTTCTCTCTCTCTCTCTCTGTTTCTCTGCATTGTGCCTTTAGTATCAGTGTCCCCCTCCAATGCAGTAGTATTGAAATGTGTTTTCTTCATAAAGCTCTTGGCTAGTATAAACTCAGTCCCCAGAAGCAATCAGAGTAACACTTCAAAAATGCACAGTCATAATGGTAACACTACCGGGTCCTAGGTCTCTTGATGAAAGAAAGTACTGACCTCTGGCACTCTACTATTGCTATAGCCTGTAATCAAAAATTCACCTATCCTTAAAATATAATGCAAAGATATACTTACATCATATAATATTGGGGCACTTTTTTCATAATTCAGCCTTTTGAAACCATAAACAAAATTCAATGTATTGCATTGCTGTGTTACTTGTGTTAATACTAGTAATGGTAGCCCTTGTGCACTCATTCACATAGCAATGATGTGTAATGTCTTCATTCTATCTTCCACGGTGCTGCTCTACTGACTCGGCTAATCCAAGCCAGTGTTCTGTCTGAAACTGAAACCAAGTGTGTACAGAAATATAGTAGGACCATACGACAAAGGACATAGTTTAGGATGTGGTCCTAATGCAGAGAGTGTCCATGTTAAGGTATCAGACAATGATCCTGTCACTTTGGGGTTTACAGTAAATGTTAAGAGAAGACTACAAATACATAGACAGTGGTGTGACTTCTAAAATAGCCAGTTATGTTGTGCTGGGAGAGATGGTCAAGGATAATTTAAGAATAAACCAACTATGCAAATATGTCATGGGTGGAGTACTTATGGTCAGGTTTGTGGGGCAACTGCACTAAGTATCAACTTATAGGAGATGCTGAACAATTTCAGTGTTAGAAATGATCATAATTGCAGTTATTAATGACAGCTTGTAAGTTGTCAGACTTCTTTGGAAGTTACATTAAGTTATTAGGTTACTATATGCTATTTTGTTGTTACCTTAAAAACAGTATGACAATCTTCAACCTGTTGCTTTGTGATCATTATTGATTAAGACATCTTTGTTTACCATCTGGGTACTTTGTCTGGAGCACCAATTCTCCTTGCTATCCTTGTATATAGGACTGCAGACAAGGATGTGACAAAGATCTAAAAAAAAAAAAAAAAAAAAAAAAAAAAAAACCAAGAAAAAGGAAATATAATGAATGCACTTTACTTCAACCTTGAAAGATGAGAAGGGTGTTATGCTGGTAGGCAGCCAGTGCACTGCTGAGACGTGAGACCAGTGTGTCAGAGAGAGAGAAAGTGGAGAGGGCACTTGTTGTCCTTAGAAGCATAAACCACAAAGACCAGATGGAATACCACTCAGAGGTTTCAGAAATATGAGCAGCTCATGGTGAACCCTCTATTTGAGACCTTCAACAGAGCACTGAACACTGCAGAAGTTCTAGAGAACTGGAGCGTAGCGAGTCTGATACCCTTGTACAAGTAGAAAACAGGAAAAATCTGGGGGACTACAGACTGGTTAACTTAAGAATAGATGTTAAGAATGTTATGGAGAAAACCCTGAGGGAATGACTGGTAGTGCTCTTAGAAAACAATAGTCTTTGAGACAAAATCAACATGGGTTCATGACCAGAAAGTTAAGTTGGTCAACTTTGGTCCACTTGTGAAAAGACATCTATTAGTCAGAATTTACCTGGACTTTGGTTTTGTCTTTGACTGAGCCCCTCACTGTAGAATGATAAGAAAATCATAAGGGCTGTGGATAAGACCAAGACTAAGAAATTGGAAAGCTGTATGGTTAAATGGTTGGACAGAGAGGTCTTTGCAGAGAGAAGACTGTCAAGAATTAGACAACTGACTAGTGAGGTACTGCTGGGGTCTGTCCTGGGTCCTGTATACTAACATTTTTCTATCCAACATATCCAAGGGATTAGAGAGCATTATCAGTCTGTTCAATGATGACACAAATGTAGTTGCAAAAGTGTAGAATGGAGAAGGTTTAAGGAAGGATTTGGAAAGGCTGAACAAGTGGAAAGAAAGGTATCAGTCAAGCTTCAACTTGGATGCAATGGGTGTAAAGGTTAAAAAAAAAAAAATATATATATATATAGATAGATAGACAGATAGCTAGATATATATACTATAAAATGCTTGTTATAACCAGAAAGTATTACCTAAATGAAATTGCTGACAATGTGTAAAGTGCAGATACATAGGAATTTGTTTGCAGCAATTTTCCTTTTGGTTTTAGGTGCAAACTGTTAAGAATTTATCATGATATACGTTTACATGTTTTGATGGCTTAATAAAGTTGCTGTAAAGCAAAAATAAATAAATAAAATGGAAAACTAGAGCCACAAAGGGACAGTATATCACATGGTCCATTTGGATATTATTGGTGTAACCAGTAAGAGTTGCATCGTGACTGCAAGAGAGCAGCTAGGAAACACAAAGTGGATGGGGAGCACAGAATGTCCAGAATTTTGCATTTTTTATATATACATGTATATATATATATATATATATAGATATATATATATATATATATATATATATATATAAATATATATATATATATGTATATATTTTTATATATATGTATATATTTGTTTTTTTTTTTGGGGGGGGGGTTCCCCTGTCCTACATAAAAAGTTGTTTTCTGGCAAATTTCTGAGAGCTGAAGTTGATAAAAATGAGTGACACTTGAGTTTCATATTTAATATTTATTTTATTTATATTTATTTATGGAGATGGCCCAACTGAGCACAGTTCCTTTTCTATAGAGGACTAAGGAGAAACGTTCCACATACAATTCTAAACTACAATAAACAAAGTTCAGCAGTACAACACACAATACACAGCTACACATGGATAATATACAATGAGCAGAATTCAACAATAACAATATATGCTACTCTTTTATAAACAGGAAGTAGATAAAATACACAGAATACACTTTACATACTGGATTAGTATAAACAGGTGAGCACAAGCAGGATACAATAGGAAGGAGCTTATATAATACTAAGAAAAACATATTATTTGACTGAGAGGTAATAACATGCAGGAGGAGTTAATGCAGGATTAAAGAGAAGAAATAGTACTTTAGCCAGGGATGGAGCAAGAGCAAGCCCAAGTATCCCTCAGCTGCCTATTCAGGTTCTTTTTAAATGATTTATATGTAGAGAGGGTATGGAATGTATTCCATATTTTCAGACATAACATGAGAATAGCGAGTTTCCTGCTGAGTTTGTTGATTTGGTCCCACTTAGTAAGTTTTTAGTCACCTGACTATAGAGTTCTGTTTAGTATATATTGAGTAGGAATATTGGCCTGGCTTGAGCATTTTTCAGGGTTGTTGATTAGAGTGTGTGTCTTACTCATTTGGGAGAAAGACAAGCAGTGAGGGAGTTCCAAGGAGAGGAGTTTTTAAGTTTAAGCAGTGGCGTGGCCTGTGTGGCAGATTAGCTGCAAATTTTATCATTTTGTTATAGCAATATAATTAAACAAATGACTGATTTGAAGATTGATATGTATGGAGGCCCAGCTCAGAAATGTTGAGAGTATGTATGCAGTGGCTATATGTGTTTTTGCATCTTCAATTAAAAATGGCTTAATCCTGTAGAGGAGAACAAGTTTGCAATGTTTTTTTTGATTGTTTCATTTATTCATTACTCCTAATAGCTTGGAATGTGAAACTGTTTCAATGGTGATGTTATTGAAACATTGAAACTGATTATGGTGAAGTTGGTCCTTGTTGTCTTGGGGTGTTTTAAGGGTAAAGAGGAGAAGTTGTTTCTTTTTAAGGAGGTTGGGGTTATAGATCCAGGGCTCTACAGGCAGAAGTAATTCTCATGTTAGTTGCTGTAGTTTTTGAATGGTTCTAGCTGAACAGATGAGTGCTGAGTCATCTGCATACTGTATGATAGTCATTTTGTTGCTTTGTGTAGAGCATTAATAAAAATATTAAATAGGCGCAGGCATAGGATGGAGTCTTGGAGGAACCTATAGATATAGAAAGAAAAGATATCAGTGGTCTAGTTGACTGTTTGCCATCTATCAGATAAGTAACTAGAGAATCATGAGAGAGATGGAGTGCCTAGTCCATGGCATGTAAGTTAATTAAGAAGATTAGTTCAGACCACGGTGCCACAGGCTTGGACAAGTCAAGGAATGCTACTGATACTAGGCTGACGACATTGTGATGGTAGGACATTTAAGTATAGAAACTGAGGAGTGCAGTGTTCATACTGTTTTGCTGGTGGAAGCTTTGTTGGGTGGGAGAAACTAGATGGTTTTCCAATATTGAGTTAAGTAGTTGATGATGGATGCAGTTTTCTAGAATTTTGGCTAAGGGGTGAGGATAGCAATGGGGCAATACTCGGTGAGGTCTGTGGATTGCTCACCTTTGTAAAGTGGCAAAATGTAGGATTTCTCCCAGAGTAGAGGAACATAGCTCTTTTTGATGGAGCAGTTGATTCGGATACTTATTGAGTAGGCTATTGACTGTTCTACTACTAGTTTAATATAGTCAGCAGGAAGATTATCTGGGGTGAGTGTGCTAGGCTTTAGTTTGAGGAGGAACTTTTTGATGAAGGAAATTTATATGGGTTTATGGGATATTTTGTTTGGTTGTTAAATAGTCTCTTGTATAGGTACAGAGGTAGTTGATGTATCTTTCATGAATGAGGCAACTGTCTTAAAGAAGAAAGAATTAAGCTGGCCATGAGTTTGGTTGTCATGGGGGTTGTTTGGGTTTTACAGGGTGAATGGCTATGTTTATAGATGACCAGAACATTTTAGGGTTAGTATAACTTGTGTTTTTTTGACTGGTGCATTAAGATCTTTTATCTGATTTGATGTTATTTTTGACCTGGTTTCTAAGTTGTCTGAATTTTTAGAGGTTGGATCAATTTTTGTTTTGATTCTAGTGTCTCCGGCCTTTGTCCCATATTTCTCATGCCAGCTTTGTTTATTTTGTTAACCAAGGAGTTGGGTCCTCCTCTGTCTATTGCTAATGCAAAACCTGTTATCTTAGCCACTTTCTAAGTTCACTTTTGCTTTTTCAGAATTCTTGCATTACTAGGTTGAAGGTTATGATGGTGGGAACTAATCAAGTTGATGTACTGACTTTGGTCAGTAGAAGTATACATTGCAATGTGCTATGGTAAAGTGTTTTTACCACAGCGTCATTTTGGCAGTGAATGGCTGTCGATCGTGGGTATCATCGTAGGGGCACATAGAAGTTCTGTCTGGGTTTAGCTAAGAGCACTAGATGGATACAATTTTTCTGATCATCTACCTTGCTTTGCCTGTTAATGTTAATGAAGGCATGTTATCCCAATTTGGTTGTGAAGTAAGACTCTGTAGTTGTAGAGATGGATATATAGGGAAATAGGTATATAGTTATTAAAAAAGGAAAGGGGAAGGAGATGTATGCTACAGAAGGCATGGCTGAACTAGAGTTGGAGTGCTGGTTTGGTACCCAGAAGGGGGCTAGGAGCCAAGGTAAAGCAAGTGAATAGAAACGGAGGAAAAAGGCTAATTCATATAAAAGGAATCAGCTTTCAGGCTGTCCTGATAGCTAGTTTAAAGGCTATGCAATTTTAACATCCCCAAATGTCAATGATGACCTTGTTGATTGTACCAAAAAGTTCAAAAACAAAGAAAGGAAGTAAGAAAGAAAGAAAGAGAAGGGTTTTTTTTTTACTATTCCTTTGGAAGTGGAAGAGGAAGTGGGGGTCTGAGTATGATTTTGGAAGGGATAAGTTTGTTAGGGGAGTATAAGATCAGCAGCGAGGTGAGAAAAGGCATTGAGTTTGGAAGGGTAGTGTGGGAAGATGATTGGTATACACAAAAGGGTAACACTAGCATGGGGTGATCACCCATTTTAGGCGGATGCTGAGTAGGCCTGATGTTTTAACCATGGCAACACACACACACACACACACACACACACACACACACACACACACACACACACATATGTGTGTGTGTCTGTGTGTGTGTAAAAAGAAGGGATAACTGTGTTTCTCTGTTTTCCATTTAGTAACATTTTGGCTTCTTTTAGGGAATATTGAACTGGTTGGAATTGCAGAAAAAGTGGGAATCTATAGCTTCCAAGAAAGCTGCCCTCTTTCAGGAGGTGGTGACCCAGTACCCAGAAGAATTGGAGGCACCAGCACAGCAAACAATGGGAAAGAGGATGCAGCTGAGGTGAAGGACCTAAGAAGTGAAGAAAGACAGGTAGGTGAACCACATAACACAGCAAGTATGTTTTTGTGTCATGTTCTCAAGGAGATCATAATATTAGTCAGAAAGTAGTCAAAGTAAACTTTATTGTAATTCAGATCAACAAATACAATGTGTCACTGGATGAAATTTCATTGCTTCATGCTCATGTGCATTGAAAAACAGTTTTTACAAGATGGCGAAGGAAGCATATAACAAAAGAAATTCTAGACAGCACAGCTATAAGTACACTCATAGATAACTTAACCACCATCATTTTAAGATAGGATAGGAGCACAGCATAATCAACAGCTCCTGTACTTGTGCAAGTAATAATTTAGTTCGGTTTACTTTGTGCAATTGACATATGTGCAAAACTTCAATTGCATATCCGAAATCGTGAGCGCCACACTGTTGAACCTTGTAATAGCGAATGTTCGCTATTACAAGGTTCGGCATTGTGGTGCAGATCTCACTAAAGTGGGGATCGGGAAATGTACCTTTTCCTTCACTGTAGTGCAATCTCAGAGTAGGAGGGGTGCAGGGTGGCACAGCCCCCTTGCAAAAAGTATGTTTTAATGGTAATCGGATGTGAGCATTTCAGTAAAGTTGACAAGTTCAACATTCGGCTTTACTGAAATGCTTAGTTCGTAATTTACTATGTTCGGTGTTCTGATTTTTGAACATGTTGTTTGGAAATCTGAACATAACATTCGAATGTATTGAATCCAAACATATGATAGTAAACCATTTAGTTCAGATTGCATAACTTAGATAAAGAGAATAATTTAATTCTACAACAGTAAAGACAATTACGTTGCATTCATGGTTTTCTCATGAACTGAGGGAGTGTTGACATTGTTAAGTTTAGTTGCTCAACAGTCTGATCACTTGTGGAAAGAAACTATTTCTGAATCTTGACATTCTATATCTTATGCTTATGTATCATTTCCTTGAAGACAAGAGGTGGAACAGTCCATGTGTGGAATGATACTTGTCCCTTATCAGTTTCATAACCCTGGCATAGCATCTGCAAGAGTAAAGGTCCTGTGAGGACTGGGGGTTTGATGCTGTGATTTTCCTGGCCTGCTTTAAAACCTTCTCTAATGCCTTGCAATCTGCATAGGTGCAGTTTCCGTACTAGACTGTGATATTGTTAGTCAGTATGCTTTCGATCATGGCCTGTCAGGAGGTCATGAGGATGTGAGAAAGGAGGTTTGCTCTGTGTAGTCTCCAGAGGAAGTGAAGATATTGTTGGGCTCTCTTTACAAGGCTGGAGGTGTTTGTTGTCCAGCTTAGGTCATCTGAGATGTGCGCCCCTAGTAATTTGTTGCTTTGTACCCTTTCCACTGCCATACCACTGATAGTGATGGGTTAGAGGGACTCTTGCTTCCTCCTGAAGTCTACAATGATTTATTTTGTTTTGTCAACATTTAGTGCTAGGTTGTTGTCAGTGCACCATCTGATGAGTTGATTCACTTCATCTCTGTATGCCCCCTCATCATGATTTCTAATTAGGCTGATCATGGTGGTGTAGTCAGCAAACTTGATGATGTGATTTGTCTGATGTTTTGTAGAGCAGTCATGACTCAGTACTGTGAAGAGAAGTGAACTTAATATGCAACCTTGTGGAAACCCTGTGTTCAAGGTAATGCATCATGAGTGGTTCTTTCCAACTTGAATGGTTTGTGGCCTGTCTGTCAGAAAGTTGAGGATCTGGTTGCAGAGTGTATTTTCTATGCCTAGTTGACCTAATTTACACAACTGCTGCTGTAGTATTACAGTGTTTAAGGCTGAACTGTAGTTTATGAACATCATACGTACATAGCAATTTTTGTCTCCAAGATGGTTCAAGGTGTGATGTAGTGGTTTATAATCAAAATGTCGACATTCAGTTACATGACAGGCTCCTCCTCGAACATGGTAGGAGGGACAGTCAGAATGTCAACGTTCATGTGTATGTTCAGAAGGATGTACACAAGGCAGGGACATGAAGCATGGTTGGCAATGGCAGCTGTCAAAATTAATATTGACAGAATGTTGTCTGTCATTTTGTGTTGACATTACAACCTAATTAATATTTATGAGTCGAGGATATGTTCGCAGTTGTCATTGTCAAGCATTTGATAGTAAACCGTGATGTAGTACCAGGGATATAGCATCTGCACTGGAGCAATTTGGTCTGTAAGCAAATTGTAAAGGATCAAAAGATGCAGACAGACAAGATGATATATGCTCTTTAACCATCCTTTCAAAGCATTTCATCGCCAACAGTGTGAGTGTGATGGATCGGTAGTCATTTAATGTGACTGGGGGTGACTTCTTTGGCAGAGGAATGATGATGTAAGACTTGAAGCATCTTGGGACACTAGCCTGTCTGAGAGATGTGTTGAAGATGTCAGTGAAGACAGGTGCAGGTTGATCTGCACAGTTCTTGAGGAGACGACCTGGAATTGTGTCAGGACCTGCTGCCTTACCTTGGTGGGCTTTACTTAGGTTGTTTTGGACTCCCTCCAGGCTGAGACATAGCAGCTTGGCATCCCTGTCCATGGGTAGTTTCTTTGGTGAGGTGTTGTTTGTCTCCTCAAATCTGCTGAAGAAGGTGTTAAGTTTGTCTAGAAAGTCTGTATTATCTACACATCGTGTTGACAGAGGTTTGTAATCAATAATGCACTAGATGCCTTTCCACAGTTGCCTAGGGTACTTTTGATCTGTGAAGTGTGTTTGTATTTTTAGCACAAGCACAAAAGTACATTTTGCTGCTCTTACTCCCTTGTTCAGGTTGGCTTTGGCAACTTTCAGGGTATCTTTATCTCCAGACCTGAAGGCAGCATTATGTGCTCTCAGTAGCTCATAGACTTCACTAGTGAGCCATGTTTTTTGGTTTGCCCTTATAGTTGCGTCCTTCAAGGTGACCACGTCCTCAACACATTTGGTGATATACCCCACTACTGTTTCAGTATACTCATTCAGGTTTACGTGTTCTGTGGTGGTAGCCTCTTTGAAAAAGGTTCCAGTCAGTGCATTCGAAGCAGCCTTCTAGGTCTGAGACTCCTCCTTCTGGCCAGATCCTTACTTGTTTCCTGGGACCAGTAAGATAGAATTGTGATCCGAGATGCCTAGGTGTAGGTTGGGAACTGCTTTGAAAGCTTGATTGACATTTGCATACACTCGGTCTAATGTATTTGCTCCCCTTGTGGTAAAGTTCACATATTGATAGTAGTGTGGAAGTACTGTTTTCAGCTTGGCTTGGTTAAAATTTCCTGCTATAATATTCACACATTTGGGATTTTTGTTTTGTAGTTCACAGGTTATCCTGTAGAGACTAGCAAGTGCATGTTTAGTGTTTGTACTCAGAGGTATATAGACTGCTGTAATATAAATGGCTGGAAATTCCCTAGGCAGACAGAATGGATGACATTTAAGTGTAAGGCATAGACAATTTATTAACTGTTTTAGTAGCTTACAGAAGGAAAGTAGAGTGAGGATGCAAACATTATGAGGTTAGATAGCATAGACATGGTGAAGGAAAATAGGATGGTCTGAGCAGTAGTTTCCAGGATGATGCAGGATGGGAAGTCAGAAGCTTCAGCACTGAGACAGCTAGGATGGCACCCTTTTTTGCAGGCAGCCAGGGAATATTCATTATACCTCATGCACCTTCAGTAGTAAAGGGAAATATTTAGCAAGTGAAATCTGTGGATATTTATGCTCTTATTTGATGTGGATGGAACCAAACAGTTCAGTGAGGTGGAGCATCGGGGATCTAAGGATCTTGCAGCATTGTCCATTTTGGTGGTGGTTCAGCTAAGATTGTGGGACAATTGAGTACTGGAGTTTGTATATTTCCTGACAGTCAATCTTGAGAAAGTCCCAAACAGGGTATTCTATTATTAGCTTAATTTCTGACAATAAGAATGTCATAAAATTTGAGGGTAGGAAATGCCTGATAATGGTTAACAATCATTTTTTTTAAAGCTGAATGGGAATGCAGGCAAGCAGACACTTCTGTAGGCATTATGACAAATAAAGTAAGAGCTGGCAAATGCTTTTGAAGACAAAGAATAAATAAAGCCAATGTTTACTGGGCTGTTAACACTGGCCATTGCAGCTGGATGGGATGCAAATACCTGTTCATACTATGACAGTATAATTTACCCTCAGTTGTTTGACTAACACAAATGTCGACATCCTGAAGGTAAACCACTCCACATCAAAAGTGGAAACATAAGCTTCCTAGTATGCATGTGTAGAGGTTGCTTCTTAGTGCATAGAAATATAACTTAAAAAAAAATCCTGCCAGTGAGGGGGGCTGCCACCCCATAATTATATATACTAACCTCAAAAATGCACAGTCCCTGCAGAAAAAGAATATTTTCCTAACTGGGAATTGTTGATCTGACATATCTGTCAGCTATCTGTATAGTCACTGTTAATGCAGTCGATTAAACACGTCTTACAAACCCCCTGCTGACAAAACCAATGGAACCCAGCAGTACACATAGCAGAGTTAAGTGTTGGAGAAAAGAGTCAGGTTAAGTGGGCCATGTCCATTCAGGGACAACAGGGGACAGAAAGTCGAGGATAATGGGGGGGGTGGAGTCAATGTTTGGGGTAGGGGTAGCTTTAGAGGATAGAAGAGTCACCATCATCCTTGCAGGTGGCCAGGCAACCAGCCATGGCATTTCCCGGTTAAACTTGAGATCTTAAAAGCTTCCATTTGAGCTATCACTGTGAAGGTTCTGATAAGGAATTTATTGATGGGTTCACAAGGGGGATTTCTATTAAATTGCAGATGCCAAGTTCTGAATGAGTCTGTGGTAACCTAAAAATTGTTTGAGTTGTTTGGCTAAAGTCGAAGTTCAGGGACTATCAGATAAAGAGGTAACATGAGGAAGGACTTTTATCATTTGGTTTGCCCTCCATTTAAATTATATAGGCTATTACCATTGTGACTAGTCTCCAAAAGAAACCTTGATACAGCACCCCTCCTTTCTAGAAGGTTTTTGGGTAATGAACACAGACAAAGTGCAGATGAATGTTTTTTTTTTTAATTTCTCCATATCTTTTGGGTTTCTAATACCATGATGGGCAAGGACCTCATTCCTAAGTCAAAGCATGAATAAAGTTCATGAAATTCGTATTGTTTCAATCTTTGATGTCAGCCAAATGTGCTCTTTGTAGCACCCACAATGTGTCCAGTAATGACTCCTTCTGCTAGTCATATGGAATTACATGTATTGGTAACATACCTAAATACAATTGTAAATTCTCTTTTTATAAGACCCATTGCCCCTATTACTATTGAAACTGTCTTGGTATCTTTCTTATATATTGCTCACGTTTCTGCCTGCCAATCTTGATATTTTATGACTTTGTGTCTCTCTGTATGCAAGATACTGTAGTCACTGGGTGTAGCAATTTCAATGAACAATGCTACTTTTGTCTTCTTTTTATGGACCACTATATCTGTTTTTCTCGCAGCTATCTTTAGAACTGTTGGTAATGGATGATCCCATGTGATGTAGATGTCATTATTTTCTATGATGCTTTGTGGCTAATGTTTCCAGTGTTTTTCAACTACTTCAATACCATAATGTTTACACAATCCCCAGTAAAATAGTCTTGCCACATTAGTATGCCTTTCAGTATACAGTCCTTCTGCCATTAATATGTCACAATTAGCAATGAGGTGTGTGACTGTTTCCACTTCTGTTTTAGAAAACATACATTTGAATGTTTCTCCCACATGTTCAATGGACTTTTTAATCCAACGTGTGTGTGTAGCCCATTATCTTGGGCCACCAATATCAACCTTTCAACTTTTGATGTGAATTTGCCTCTCCTTAACCTTTCCTGCATTCGATCTTGATCAACATGAGGTTCTTCCAAAATTTTCTATACTTGCAACTGTATGCATTTTCCACATTTTGTGCCTTCTCATCTGATCCTTCACCTTATATTCTTTCTTTTGTTTTTTGGCACATTCAGTTGCTGCCTGATCTTTATCTGCTTCTGGCTTGATTTCCATTCCAGCTTGACATCTATATGCTTCTGCTAGACTAAGCAGGGAAGTCATCTTAGATTTAGTCTCCTCATGTTTCACAACTTTCACTATGTTTGGGTCTTGTGAGGTCAGCAGATATATGTGCAATCCCACGATTACAGCTCTGTGCATGTAATCAATTTCAAGGAAGCCCATGCCTGCTTTGGAATGGGGAATATATAATCTTGGTATGCGCTGATTTGTATAAATCATTTAGTAAGCATGAAGCATCCTTCTTGTTGTCCTGTCTAATCTATCCAACACATTTTGGGGACAGTCAGTCACTCCAAAACTATAAATTAGGACAGGAAGAGCAAACTGGTTTATAGTTTGGATTTTGTTCCTAGATGTCAATGCTATTTTCAGGAGTCTTCTAAAATATTCCTTACTAAGTTTTATTCATATTTGTTCATGTTTTATTGTTGATCTTCCATCACTTCCCAAATATTTATACACTCCCTCTTGCTCAAGTTCCTTTATATCACATTCTTGTCCCAGACTGATATTTTCTTGGTGCTGCAGTTTTCTTGCTTTAAAGGATGTTTTTGCACACTTATCAAGACCAAATGACATATATATATATATATATATATATATATATATATATATATATATATATATATATATATATATATATATAATGTGAAAAACTTTTGACTACTTGCAGTTGTGCTTTCACTTCCTCATCTAATGAACTATACAGTTTTAAATCATTAACAAAGAGAAGGTGAGAGGTCTTTACACTTTGTTGCTTTCTGGGAGCCAAATTATAGCCATGGCTTAATCTGTTACATAGACATCTTAAAGGGTTAAGGGCAAGACAGAATAGCAGAGGTGACAAGGAGTTGCCATGGAATATCCCCCTTTGGATTTTTATCCCTGGAATAATAATTTGCCCTTTATCATGGCTTAATTGCAAAGTGGTCTGCCACTGTTTCATGGTCACTGTAATGAAGTTGATCAGTGTAGGTTGTATATTATACATTTTTAAGCACTCTTTTATCCCCGAATATGGGATACCATCAAATGCTTTTTTGTAGTCAATCCATGCCATACAGATTCCTCCCCTTTTTACAGTTCTCCATTATGACTTTATTTAGCAACAGATGATCCTTTGTTCCATATGACTTTATTTTATTGTCCTATTGTTCTATTGCCATGACTGAGTTTTCTTCTAAATGACTGTAAACTCAGTCAGCATCAATTATGGTGTGTAGTTTGTACGTAGTTGGAAGGCAAGTTATCAGTCTATAATTTTTAGGGTAGCTTGCAGGTTCACTCTTAAGTAGGAGCATAGTTTTTCCTGTTGTTAGCCATGATGGTGTCTGTTCAGGGTGTGCATATAAATAGTTCTTACTCATGGCTAAACCTTCGTGCAAAGATGTTAATACTTTTAACTAGAAGTTAGGTACTGCATCTGGGCCTAGTGTTTTCCAATTAGAGACTTAACTTTGTTTCAATCTTTCTGTGGCTGTTAGTTCATTCCATTTTATATTCTGTACCTTTGAACTTCTTATACTTCGTTTTACTTCTTCTGTCCATTTAGCATATTTGTTATGTTCCACAGGATCTTTATAGATACTTCCCCAAAATGTATCTTATTCCTTCTTTTTTGGCAGTCTTTCAATTCCTTTTACCTTGTTTCCCAATCCTCTATAAAACTTTTTGGGCTCATCAGTAAATTGTTTATTTTGTTCTTTTCCTTTATATTTATCTGTGTATTAGAGGTGAATGTTCAATATGCATCCCTGGATGATACAGTAAAGGTAACTCACAATTTCAGAGACCCTTGTCTGGTAAAACTGTATATTTTCACTTACTACCTATCAAAGAGGAGGATTGCCTAATGTTAGCATGTATTTGTATGATAGATTTTAATTTGATAAGGTCATATATTAACTTGTACAACATTTGAAAAATTTAGTCCAGCACTACAATGGATCTGGGCTCAAATAGGTTCTGGTCAGATGATGGTTCCTTATTTAGATTATTTTCTTTTAGTAGGAGAAGGCAAGGAAACAGAGTTAGAAGGTGCTCTGACTTTCTTAGAGCTGCTTAAGGAGTTGGAAGTTCCACTGGAAAATGATTTGCAGGAAGGGCTATGAAAACTATTGATCCTTTTATATCTATCAGTAGATGTGTCCCTGGATAATGTTTGACTGCCAGAAGACAAGTCGGTTAAACTGCATAATACAATTGGTTGTTAGCTGAATATGTTGAAATCTGAGATAAGGGATATGATGGAGTTATATATTTATTTATTTATTTATTTTATTTATTTATTACATTTGTTTACTTGGCAATGTCCAAATGGGCCAGAAGCTAATTTTCAGTGAAAACCTGGGGAAAAAAGCTCCTGACATACAGTAAAGAGTTCTAACAATACTAACAATACTAACAAATTTAACAAATATTAATAATGTTTGATATGTATCAGTGTATACTTCAAAATCAATTAATTATGGTAAAGACATGAATCACAGTTTCAAAACAATGTGTTTCGCCAAACATTTGTTAAAAGGAGACATATTTTACCAGTGCCAGGAATGGTACAATGTTACGATCAGTGTGCTTACCTAGGATTTAAGACCACTCTAGCATCTAAGAGGAGAAATGTAAGCAAAATGTTAGCTATGAGGTGATAAACAGTAGTTATGGGGGTTGAGCTAGTTAGGAGAAAGAGCAGTAATATGAGATATAATTGGGGCATAGTTCTAATATGACATATAGTTGGGGAGCGGGTAGACTTAACCAGGAGTATGGCAGGAGAAGAGCCAATAATTTGCTAGATGTTCTTTTAGGAGGTATTCAAACTCATGATAGGGTTTTTGCTATGAGTTGGGGAAGATTGTTCCAGAGCTTTGCAATTTTATAAGAGTAGAGGGAGGTGCCTAGTGTATTGTGCGGGTGGGTAACCTTTAACATTAGTTTGTTTGAGGCCCTGAGTGATCTGTGATTTATATTAGGTTGGATTAGGTTAGAGAGTGCAGGGCAGTCATCAGGTTGGTGAATTATTTTCTGGGCTAGGGTCAGTTGATTTGAGTGTTAACAGGTTTGGGAGTTCTAGCCAGTTGAGCTCGGAGAGTACTAAGCAGTGGTGGGTTCTGTATGACTGGCCTGTAGCAAACTTGAAATTGTTGTTGTAGCAGGATTCTAGACTATTCAGTTCTGTTTTACATAGGTTAGTAAATATTTTAGATCTATAGAGGAGGATGGAAAGCAATTGTGAGTGGGCGGTAGCTAGTCTGGCACTTTCAGTGAGGTATAGTTTGGCTCTATATAGAGTGCCTAGTTTGGTGCAGACATTTTTGATGGTGAGGGCGATGTGGCTATCAAATCTTAGGTTATCATCTATTGTGACACCAAGAAGTTTGGTTTGGTTGGGGGTTCTATACTGGTTCCATTTGAGGAAAGTATTGTTAGAGGGCACTGGCATTTTTTTTATTGTTATTTCTGAATACTATTATCCTGGTTTTGGTAGGGTTTATTATGAGTTGGTGATCAGTGAGGTATTTTTCTATATCCTGAAAAGAAGTTTACATTTTTGTTTGTAGTTCCTGGGGAGTGGGGGCTGATCAAATAAGTATGGAATCATCTGTGTACTGGACTATGGAGGCAAGGTGGGTTGTAGAGCTGAGGTTATTTGTAAAAATTGTAAAGAGAAGGGGACCAAGTATGGATCCATGGGGTACTCCAATAGAGATGGGGAGAAGTGGGGGAGGGAAGGGTGGTTTCCCATTTGGTAGCTTGCTGACGGTTAGATAGATAGCTATGAAACCAGGACAGGGCAGTTGAGCTAAAGCCATAGGAAGACAGTTTGTTGAGTAGGATTTGGTGGGAAACAGTGTCAAAGGCTTTTGACATATCAAGGAAAATGGATGAGACAATTTCGCCTTCATTTGTGAGACTTTGGATGGTGTTGGTAAAAGATAGAAGGGCAGTTGTGGTACTATGTTTTTGACTGAAGTAATGTTGAGTGAGGGAAAGGAGGTTGTGGTTGAGGAAATGGTTAAGGAGTTGGTTGTGAATACATTTTTCCATGATTTTAGCTAGAGGGGAAAGGATGGCTATGGGCAGTAGTTTATTAGTTCTTTAGAGGTTCCGCCTTTGTGTAGGGGAATAATGTGAGATATTTTCCATAACAAAGGATGTATTGCTCTACAATAGAATGGCTGATCAAGACTGATATGGGACAGGCAACTGAGGGAGCAGCTATTTTGAGGAATTTGGTGTGTAGTAGGTTTGCTGCTAGACAGCAGGGTTTGAGCTTGGAAAGGAGTGTTTTTATGTAGCTAGTTTGGCTAGGAGTAAATGTAAAGGGGTTGGGGGAAACTGAAGAGGGAGTGGGTATATTTAGAGGTTGCATTGGTTGGTTACCTAGGAGAGATGTGATTGTGTTAATCAATTTAAGTGTTGAATTGTGTAGCTATGGGGTTCCGTTATGTTCAAAGTGACTGGTAGAGGGGGTGGGACATAGCCTGGGTTGAGGAGGTTGTTAATGTTTTGCCAGAATTTTTTGGGTTTGTTTTGGTGGATTTGTTGGCATGTTTGGAAGTAAGTTTCTTTGTCTGATATTATTTGTTTCTTAGCTAGATTTCAGAGTTGGCGATATGTGCAGAGGTTTGGTTTATCCTTGGTGGTCTGGTGTGATATGCTAACTAAGCTCTGTTTCTTTCTTTCAGTAGTGATTTTGTGTCCTTTGTTAGCTAGGGTATGTGCTTAGATTTTAATATTAATTTTCTTGTGGGGGTGAGGTTATTTAGTATGCAGAGAAAGGTATTTTTGAAGTATTGTACAGCCTGATTCAGAGGGAGGTTTTTAAGAAGTGACCAGTTGCTTTGTTAAAGTAGTAAGTTAAAACTGGAGGGGGAGAAATTTTTTCTTACGAATGAATTTATATATTGTGTTGGTTTGGGTCTATACTCATTTCCTGTACAGGCAGGTAGGGGAGTGGTCATTAAGGGAGTCTGGTAGGCAGCCAGCTTGCTAACCTAGGTTGGGCTTGTTAGTCAGTATCCAATCAAGTGTAGACTGCCTTTTGGAATGTTTCTCTAACCGAATTGGGCAGGACAAGGTTTGGGTGAAATTGTAAAGGTTTGGTTAGAGGGAGAGGTTGTTGAAGGAACAGGAGTGTCAATCCAAGTTGAAGTCACCAAGGATAATTGTTTCTTGATTGAAAGTAGATGATACCCATGAAAGTAGATTTTCAGTGATGGGTAGGTTGTTGCTGGGGAGAGATAGGCGGTTATAATAACAGTTCTTTTGTTTGGGTTTATCACTAGACATGTTGTTAGGATTTCAGAGTTAGATAGGTCGGGAGAAACACAGTTTAACTGTGCAATTTTGAGGGTGCCTTTGTATATAATGGCAGCACCATCACCCCTTTTGTTTAATCTGTCTAGTCTTATTATGTTATAGCCGGTTGTAGTTATGCCTTTGTCTTTAATGTATGGCTTTAACCAAGTTTCAGTAACTGAGGCAATGTCAGGTAAGTAGGTGTTCAGGGTTGCATGAAATTCAGTAAATTTACTTACGATGCTGCAGTGATTGAAATTGATAAAGAGTAGGTCATTGTTACAGGTTTTTGGAAGTGGGGGGAAGGGTGGTGATTAGTTGTGTGGTGACCAGGGGGGTGCCGGATGGTTGGGTGGAGGAGCTGTAGAGCAGAGTGGGGAGTTAGTTTGTGGTCCTGGGTTGGGGTGGATGTTGGCACAGAGTTTAATTTGAGCTATGCTGTGTAGTAGAAGTTGTCCGAGATCATTGGTCACTTTTATCTAAGGGCTGAAGGATTAGAACAGTGTGTGGGCATGTGTTTGAGAGGTAAGAAGAGAGTGGTTGATGTGTTGTGGAGATGTGGGCTGATGTTTGCATAGGTGGGGGTGTGTAGGTAGGAGGAGGAAAGAAGGAGAGTAGATGAGTGGAGGTGACTGAGTATGTTAGAGTGGAGGGAGGTGGAGATATGCATGAGGTAGAGGAGGTGGAGTAGGAGATCATTGGTTAGTAAACTGTAGATCCATGACATAGTGTGAGGCTGTACTGGGGGAGGAGGTTGAAGTTAGGGGATGTGACTTTGGGAGGGTTAGTGTGGTTGACTGATGGGTGAAGGGGTGTGGTTAGGTTAGGTATAAACTTAAGGAAGTGGGGGTGGGTGGGAATGTAGGTAGGATAGGCGAACAGTGTGGGTTGAAACGAGGAAGAAACAGCTTGCTGGAGAGTATGATACAGAAGTTATCAGTGAAATGCTTGCCCTGATTTAAAGTAAGTGAAAAGAAATAGAACAATACAACAGAATACTGGTTTCATTAGATTTTACTTATGTCTTCTAAGGTTTATAAAGTACAAGAACTGAACTGAAATGCCATGCATGCAGGTTGGAGGAGGAAGGACAGAGCAAAAAAATACAGTGATATTTATAGTAGGGGCTGGAAGGAAACAGAAAGGCACAGTTAGAGTGTATTAAATGCAGACCTGTAGGGGGGAGGTAGCTGACCCAGTGGTGTGTGCATGCCACTAACAGAATAGCTCTATAATTTAGAGAAAATGGCAATGAAAAAAGCAAGAACTTAAATAACATAACATACATTTTGTAAGCACTGTATGGATGGCCACAACTATTTGGCTTAGCTTTTAGGGTCCATGAGGGCTTCTAATAGGAGTCCATGGCAATAGAATAAAACTGAAAAGATTGCTGTGGGAGAAAAGAATAATAAAAGGTGTAACAGGGGCAATATAGCAAGGGAAAAACACAGAGTAGATTGGGTTAGCTTACTGCACGAAGCTAGGTCATTACTGGCACAGAAGAATATGTCATTTTCATCACAGTTTTTGCAAAGGAATACAACAAGTTTAAAAGTAGAGTTGGAGCAATGTAGTGCTGGCATCTTAAAGTTCAGCCTGCTGTTAATACTATTGCTAGTATTTCATTTACCAAACTTCAGTAGATTCTGCATAAAGGAAGTTAGAAATAAAAAAATAGCAGGCTTGTTGAATTTTGCATGTGGAGTGATGAGGCCAGGCAAGGCAGTTTGCATTTCTTAGGTAAACCATTTAAGGGGTGGCAAGAATAAGCATATTTGGGTTTGAGTGCAAACGGGAGTTAATGAGGATTTCTCAATATGGAGCTTTTATGTGGCAGAAGGTGTAGATTTCTTAAGATGATTTGCAAATTTACACTAGGGGAATTTAGTATCAGGGCTTATTTTTAGTGTAAGTGGTTTGCTGCTCCATGACCATAGCTTTGATCAGATGTGAGAAGTGGTTTGTTTGTATCAGGACACTTTTTGAATTTGTGAACTGCTAGTAGCTTGAAATGGTCATCTGTGTGTTTCAGATAATTCAGTTTTAGTCTGGGTTTCAAAGTTAAGACAGCTCAGATGGGTAAGGAGGGGTGATGTGGGGGCAAGTGTTGTGAGTCTATGTTATGTCTATTATATAGGCTGTCTTCTTGAGAGAGGTGATAGGCAAGCCAATTTAGTTTTTCATCTTCTAGATGGTAGACCGGTCGTGCTGGGTCTGTTCGATGAGGGTTTGAAAACACTATTGTTTAGCCAGGATATTGCTGACTGGAAATATTTCTTTCTTTCTGGAGAGATAAAACGTTTTATTTAGTTAGGGATGCTAAGTCTATTTATTTTATTAATAAAAAAGGTAGGTGGGCATTATGTCAGGTAGAGATAAGCTTGCATTAGTGGTATGGGTGCATCTGCATGTGAATTAATATGGAAAGAACATCAAGGTATGCGATGAGGGCATCTTTTACCCTTTCTAGAGGAATTTATAATGGTATCTAGTGTCAAAATTATTTTTATGCATTTAGTTGGTAATGACTTGGGTGATATTCCAAAATGAAAATTGCTTTCCTGGATCATTAGATGTTGTTATTTGCACAGCAGAAATTTCCAGGAGCATTAGTATTATGGTCTTATCATTACTCGGCTTTTTTGGAGGGAAGCACTCAAAGCTACAACTTCAGAGATAGTCAGGCATTTTATTAATCATAGAGTGGTAAGGGCAGTGTTTTATCAGTCTAAGAGCATTGGGACCTCACGATTTAGACAAGGTTTGATTTAGGCACAATGGGTTCCATTTATGTGACATTGGGTTAGAGCTTTTCAATGTTCATTGTTTTTTTTTTTTTTTTTTTTTCTTACATTGGGTTAGAGCTTTTCAATGTTCATTGTTAAGTTTAAACAAAATGGTTATGTTTTGTTATTATCTTAACATTTTTTTTAAGTAGAGAAGATGCAGCGGTATTAGGAGAAATGATTTTCGGATAGGAACAATTTATGAAATCAGCCAGAACTTATTTGATTCCTATCCTAGGAGCGGAACACCAAAAATAATGATATATTCATTATTACATAATTTAGGAAGGTCAAGTAATACAAGTGATTTTAAATATATAATGAACAAAAAAGATAACTATTTTAAGAAGAACTCTTAAGAATTTCTGTAACTACTAGATTATTAAAAAATAGGAAATATTAGTCCGAGGGTATGTCCATGAAATTAAAAGATTCAATACACGTTATTAATTGATATAATTTGGCAGAAAAATTTAACAGATAAAATTTATAATCTAATACTTTAATTTCTAAAGCTGAATCCCACAAAGTGTTAACATGTGCCTCATAAGATCATATTGGCGTATTATTAAGAAATGAAAAGACCAGTGAAAACTGGATATATCTTAATGTAGACCTACATATTTGACTAGAATCAAATGTTTCACTGATTATCTTTCTAAACAAGCTGATTTATTTTTTCTTTCTAAAGACATTGGCTGTAATGATAATGTTGTTTGAGATTTTTGACATGCTATCTCATCATCCTTGTCATCAATGTCAATCCCCCATGTCTCATTTACTACACGGGGTTGTGGTAGTGTGTCAACTGTCACCATTTCTCTTCATTCAATACTACTCTCCTACCTTCTTCAACAGTCATACCTAATTATCACAGGTCTTCTCTCATACAACCCATCCATCCCTTAGCTCAGCTTTATCATTTTTCTTGCCTTCTTCCTGTCTCCACAAATTTTCTTCAACAAATCATTTTCTGCATTCCTGCACATGCACCCAGGCCACCATAATCTGTACTGTTTTACCTTTTCTGCAACTGGTGCTACTTTGGCTTCTGCTTCTGACATCATTTTGTTTCATCTGTCCCACAGTGTGCATTCTACCATCCATTTCAGGCACTTCATCTTCATCATCTGTAGGTTCCTCCACTATTCTGCCTTCACTGCTCATGTTTCTGTCCCATACAGAAATACTTGTCATACACTATATATACCTTACGTTTTAGCTTCTTTGAAAGTCTTCTGTTACATGTTATCGTTGACAATGTCTGTTCCAGTAGGCTGCAGCTGGATTATAGCTTTGACCTATTCATTCAGACTTCCCTTCTCCTCAACTGCCCTCACAGATATTTGAAGCTGTTAACCTATTCCACAAGTTACCTTCTATCTCAATCTTTTTCAACTTATTCTGACCTCCTCCATTTTCAGTCATCATGAAAACAATAGTTTCTGTACTCAGTTTCATTCTATATGGCTTCAGTTTTGCATTGCATTCCATTCCCATATCATTTGCTGACGTTCGTTCAAAGTCTGCTTACAGTGACACATTGCCTACATACATCAGCTTTGTTGCTCAGCCCCCTCCAACCTATTAGCTTAGGACTAGTCCATCACAAGTATAAACAATATTGAGCTCAAATCTGAACCCTGTTGCATCCCCACTTCCACTCCCACTGAGCCTCATCTGTAAGTCCAGACTCTGTTTATACCTGTGTCACTGGGGCCCTGTACATAGCCTGTACTAATTTCACCAATGTTTCTGTGACTTTCAGTGGTCACAGTTTTGCCAAAATAAGCATCCTTGAAAACTTACCTTATACTTTCATTAAGTCCAGAAATGTCTATATAGACTTTTTTCTCATTTGTAGCTGCTTCTACAATATCTGTCTCATTAGAAATATTGGGTCTGTTGTGTTGCATTGTGATCTGAATCCAAAGCACTCATCTCCCATTTTGATCTCTACTACTCTGTGCTTTCACTTATAAATCACCTTCTAAATTGCTTTCATGCAATGGGAAACATACTACCTGAATAAAATAATCTTCACAGTACAGACAAAATAAATGAATAAGCAGCTATTAATTATTTAGCAAAAATAAATTGAGATATTTTTAAAGTATAACAAGAAGAAACATCTAATTATCTAGTTAACTCATTAAAACTAAATGTCAGGAAATCATAGCTTATAAGACATTTTTTTCTATTAAAGAAAGTAAAATATCAAAGTTATTTAATATGTTTTTAAGGTAAATGTGGACTTGTTAGAAGATAAAAATTAAAAAGAGAAAGAATAAAGCTAAAGAGAACTATTTATCAGGTAGTATTAATTATTAATAAGAAACATAACTTGGTTGAAATTGGAACTGAGAAAACATTAATACATTTTTTCAAAATCATTTCTACTGATAATTCATTTGACTCAGGCTCTCATAATAATCTTATCTTTAAAACAAATTATTGATAAAGGACTCAAAGAGGATAATACTTCATAATTAACTAAAGCTGTAACATTTAATTAATTTTGTGGTTTAAGTAAGAAATTTGAAGATTTTGAAGCTGTAAGCATAATGGAATGCAATTAAGAAATAGGTGGATTTCTGTCTAGAGAAGTTGTTGGTTTACTAGTAAAGATGTCTAATAATATAACAGAAACACTACTGTGCCAACTACAGAAATGAAAACCAGACTTAAAATGGATTATCTAAATTCTCTAAAAGTACACAAAAATAAAATTATGAAATCAGTGAAGAAACAATGATGCATACATTTTAATTCAGTTTAGTGCTTTTGTCTGACAATGCACACTTTATCAAAACTGAATAAATAGCCTAACACAACTGAATATATAATAAATCCAACGGATATATGACATAAGCACATGACTTATAAACACATAAACAGTTTATTAATATATTTTAAAAGAGAGAGACAGAGATATTTCTAGTTCCTTAAAATATAAAGTTATGACTACACTAATAAAACAAGATAAAAAGCTCTTAAAATGTGACTGCTTTTGAACAATATCCATTTTAAATGCAGATCATAAGTTACTTATGTCAATATTAGCAAAACATGTTAGTCATAATATAACACACTAGAATTAAACAGCATCAAGCACAACAATATTAAAAAATATCACAATAATAAGCCACAATGTTCTTTCTGAAAACATTGGATCCTTAGTGGGATTTGTCACAGTGTTAATGGAGAATGAGTTATTCACCTGATTTGATTGTTTCAATAGTACTAATTTATCAATATAAGATATTCAGACCAAATATAATTTAACATTTCACTGGTTAGATATTCAACTTATGAGACATGACATAATTTAGAAGCATAAATAATGTCTCCTTTAGCATAAAAAATTGTCACAAATTAATCTAAGTCATAATAGCCATAATAAATATTTCATTTAGCTTTAAACCCTATTTTTGTCAATATTATATAATATTGTTTTATAAAACAGAGTAAATAGTTTTAAAGATAATGGAATTCCATGATTAAAACATACTTGGACCTTAGTGAAAATGAAAATTCTGTTATTTTAACATCTCCTGCTCAGACTACTTTGTCTCAGATTTGGATGATGCATAGTCAGAAGTTTTTAAACAGCATTATTCACTTCACATAGATTATTTAAAATGTTTAGCAAAGATAATATTGAAGGTTGGGAGTGTAATATATTAATAAAATACGGTAACTGGTGGAAAGACTGGGGAAGCACATGCAATGTGAATAGATGTATATCCTTGAGTTAGAATAAAAGGTCACCCGGATTTAATAAAATCTGTGTAGGCACAGTGGAGAGCCTACATAGAATGTATCCATGTACACGGCCATGGTTCCCCCTTGGCAGCACTTCATGCATATTAATGATGGAGCACTGCCGAGGGAGAGCCGAAGAACATGCATATTGAATCAGTGTAGGGAGAGGTATAGCAGCTACCCATTGCTGCAGATGAGTGTGAGGATCCCTGTAATGCTCCCTGCCACTGTTGTAATGTTGTGAACTGTGGCAACTGTCTAATAAGTCATATTTATGATACATTATTTTTTTTAATATTTTAAATTTTTTTATTTTTTTTTACTGCATGCTTGCCCAGTGCTGCATGGAGCAGAATGCAGCAATGCCAAACTCTGCTCACATATACACAGCTGATACCCGGCAGATATCTAAAAATAGAAACCTGATGCAATTAATTATTTATTGCTAGGTATGGTTAAGCATGTTTGCATGGCATGGTGTGGTGCTCAGCAATGCTAACAGGTAGTCTAGTAGTATATGTGAAGGTGTACTAGTTTTTATAACATCCAACTAGCTACATGGTTAAAGTTGCAGTCTTAGGTGTAGATCCTGGGTTTGAGTCCATAACAAGCAGAATATGTCTGTAAATGAATGTACTATTTTTCTGTAATTCCATTACAGTATTGTGAATTTTGGCACTGCTGCACTCTGCTAAGCAGTGGTAATTCATGCTAAGCAGTGGTCATTCATGCTAAGCAGTACATAAACATGCTAATGGCTACCAATGTTTGCACAGTGCTAAGCCTCGCTAAAACCACTGTTAATGTGAGTTTTCATGTTGCTTGGCTTTGCTTAGCTTGTTTGAGCACTGGTAAGTGACGCAGTGCTTTTTTTGAATGTTGCTGAATGATATGTAAGGGTGTGAAAACAGCCCACATTAAGCCCAATAGGTGGGAATTCTGCAACAGTCATTGGAGTTCAATTAACTGTTGGTATGGCTGGCATCGTTGGTGAAGGTGTACACTTTTTGGCACAGAGGTGAGGTATTCGGGAGTCCAGGGTCATGGTTAGGTTCCCTAATTAAAAACCACGAACCCCGGCTGATGCAGGGTAGAGTCCAGGGCTCAGAGTATAAGGCAGAGGCCTGTGACAATTTGGCCAGGAAACTCACCAGCGTTAGTGGTATCCACCACACTGGTGAGCAGCTTCATCACCATTTTGATGACCTGAAAAGGAGGAAGAGGGGAACCCTGGACACCGGGGTCCAGGAAGCTCAAGCTGGGAATGCTCTACAAGTATGTAAGTACACCTTCCTCTGTCCAAGCAAAATGCAAGCTGAATGTCTACAAACTAGTATGCATAATGGTGTGCTTCTCCCAAAAGCTGCAGCTGATAGGGCTCGCAATGTTGAGTGCCATGCGATGCGCCTGGCCAGGTTGCATCATTAGCGTGGTAAGCAGAGATTTAGTATGCCAACTATAGTGCATTAAGCAAGAAAGAGTAAAGCATTTACTGCAATAACATATACATAAGGCATGTATTTCAATAAAGCATGAGTAATGCCAATAACTGTAAGCAAAATGTTGCTCAGCAAAATTTTGTTGTCAAAAGCATTGCAATAGAGGTGTATGCATTGATTGTCTATGGTAAGCTTGCTGCAGTTAAGTGTAACACTGTAATAGCTGTAGCCAGCAAATCTAATGGTCTGCAAACTGTATTGATTAACTCATAGTACTATCCAAGGCTGTCTCTGGGCCAATATCGGTCACATAATGCTCTCTCTTCCTCAGACATCAGATAATAAAGGTATATGGGTGAGGTAACACAGTCTATGGGTAAATATTCATAGGTTCATAGGTTCATAGGTTGGTACTAGGCTATCGGCCCTAGGGCCTATACAAGCCTAGCCATAACAATTCCCTGGCTATTTCTTCCCAGAATATTTATTTCCTTGGTCCCTTGTCTAGCAGGGTGACTGACATGATCCCCGGGGTGAATTTCCTATCTCCCATCCAGTCATCAAGGTTCCTTTTGAAAAAGGCCAAAGAGGTGCTCAGCTTGACATGTATGGGCAGTCTATTCCAGAGTATGGGGAGTCTCTGGGTCAGGAACCTATCCCTCCAGCATGTTTTATTCATTGTGATGACCAGGTTTAGATTCCTGGAGCATGTGGCTTTGAGGGATTGGGATTTCTTTAAGTGTAGCATGTCCAACAGCTCTGGGTTTGACATGGCCTTGTATGTTAAGCAGAAATCGCCTCTGAGTAAGCAATATGTGACAGAGTATAGCTGGAGTTTTTTTAGACGGTCAGCATAGGGCATCTGCTTTAGGCCTGTGGTTCTTTTATTGAGGTATTTCTGTGGTCTTTCTAGTTGTTGCAGATGTCTTGTAAGGTACATACCAAATGAGTCATTGTACTCTATAATGGGTCTAATAAGGGATGAGTAGAGTGGGACAATGACCTCCTTTTTTCTGGATGAAAAGCCCTTAGTGATGAGGCGTGCCACATAGAAGGATTTCCTGACTGTTGTGGCAATGTGGTTATCAAAGGTGAGACCACTGTCCACCTGTGTCCCTAAGTCCCTTATCACACTTCCGGTGTTTAGTGTACTGCCACTTATGTGGTAATTCATGGGTACGTAGTTTTTCCCAAAGGGGATAAGTATGCATTTCTTGGCATTTAGCTTGAGACCATGGCTCTGGCACCAAACATCTGTTTCTGTAAGGCCCTTTTGTAGAATATCCACATCATTTGGGGATTCAATAATGTCTCCCAGTTTGCAGTTACCTGCGAACTTTGTTAGCCAGAGTCCCTTAGTGCTGGTCTGTACTTCAGAGAAGTAGATGCCAAACAAGAGCAGTCCTAGGACTGAAAGCTGAGGTACTCCACTTGTCACTTATCTGGAGCTGGATTTTGAGTCGGCTACTTTTACAGTGTGGGTTCTTTCAGTAAGCCAGTGGGCAACACATCAAGTGACATAGGGATTAATGCCCAGCTTAGTAAGTTTATCTATGATTCCAAAGTGGGGGATGGTGTCGAAGGCCTTGGCAAGGTCCAGATAGGCTGTGTGGACCTCCTTACCCTCATCCATGGCTCTGGAGACTGATTCGAAGAAGTCAATCAGGTTGAGGAGGCAAGATCAGCCCTTTATGAAACCAAACTGGGCGGGGTCCAGTGTTTGAAGGTTTCCAATGTCTTTGTTTATAAGTTCCATGATAATGCAGTCCATGGCTTTGCAGGTCAGGCTCACCAGACTGATGGGGCAATAGTTCCCAGGATCCAAATTGGATCCCCCTTGTGGAGTGGGATAACTGTAACTGTGTGACACTCTATGGGCATGAAGCCTGAGGTGAGACTATAGCTAAACATGACACGTAGATGAGGTGCCAGTTCATTTTGCAGTTCATGTAGTACACGGCCCGGGATGCCATCTGGTCCCATGGATGCTGTATTCTTAGCTTTGGAAAGTGCGTTTTTTACCTATGTGGCCATGATTACCAGAATTTGGCAATCTGTTGGTATTGAGATGGAACCTTTAGGGGGGTGACGGGGGGTGAAGTTGGCACTGACTCAGTCTGCCAGGATATTGGCAATATCCTTTGGATCAGTATATTTAATGCCATTCTGCTGTAGCTCAGAGCAGATCTGAGCATTGACATTTAGATACTTGACATAACTATAGAATGCCTTGTGGTTGCCCTTGGAATCTTTTGGCAATTTTATTTTCGTAACTAGCTTTGGAGGATTTTATGAGGGATCTTAGCTTCTTACTGAGGCTGGTAATGGAGTATTTTGCATCCTGGAATTTTCCTCTTTTCTGCAACAGTTTCTTCCTTCTGTTGTATAGTTTGTTTATGGGAGGGGAGCACCAGCTTGGCTTCCTTTTTTTGGAGGAGAGTGCCTTGATTCTATTTGTAATGGCACCATTCATGCACGAGTGGATGTGCTCATACAGTGCCTTACTGTAGGATTCAGCAGTCGAACTTTCAGTTCCTGTCTGCATAGGTGTCATGAAGTTTGTCACTTCTGACTTGAGTAGCATGAAGTTGGCTTTGGAGAAGTTTTTTATGGAGGTTTCCCTACTGGGAGTGGGGGTGGGATGTGGACATCAAGGGTGATTAGCTTATGGTCAGACCTGACCAACGAGAGGGTGACCACTGGTGTGGAGCATCAATCTCCTATGCTAGTAATGACCAGGTCTAGGATATTTGAGCCCCTGGTAGGGCTATGGATTAGCTGTTCCAGTGCATTGGAATTTATGAATTCCAAGAACCGTTGGGCAAAGGTGTTGGTACCCGATTAGTTTTTCCCAATTAATGGCAGGGTAGTTAAAATCACCCAGTATTAGGGTGTCTGGTTGTATCTTAATATTTTCCAATATGTTTAGAAAGGTGTCATGAGAATCTTGGAGCATGGTGGGGGATCTGTAGCAAGCTACAATTTGGATCGCAGTCTTACCTAGTGTCAGTTGCACCTGTAGATTTTCAGATGCATTGTGCTGGGCAACTAGCCTGGAGGTGTGAATATCCTTGGTGAATATGGATACTCCTCCACCTTTCGTGCTTCACTCCTGGTTTTGTGGCCAAAAAGTGTGGTAAGAGTTGTAGCCTGGTATTGCAGGGGTACTCCCTGGAGCCTTGAACCAGGTCTTAGTTGCTGCACAGATATCAATGTTCTCCATTTTTAGGAGTGTGTGGATTTCACAGATATTTCAAACCAATAACAATAAAATGTGTTCACTATCATTGCTGATTCTAAACTACAGCTTTTTTCCACATATGCAGTATGGTTGTATTCCATGCATGTGTGTTCTACTGTCACTGCAGTCTGGTATAACACTATAATAGTACTAGATTGCCAGGGGAAGGTCCTGTAACTTGTATTGCTCAATTCATAGTATAGTTCCAGGTGATCTCCAGGCAAGTATTAGTCACTCAACAGTCAGCAATGACTCAGTAGTTTAGTGCATATTTTGTATGCAGTACATTTTGCCACACAAAGTCCTGGGTTCGAATCAGGTGGTATGTAGCACTAAATTTTCAGTATCAGTCAGTTATGCTCACATTTTCTCTCTCACCAGGAATACAACAAATATGTGGATGAGGTGACCCATATTATAAGCAGATATTGTGTTTAAATTTCACAGATTGGTGTTCATCAGCATTGCTGAGTTATAAATAAAGCTGTGTAATCCCAGTATGGCTCTATCCCTTGCATGTCTGTATTAAGTTGCTACATTCAATTATTACGTTATTTGCAGATGTCCCCTGCAGTCACAGTTTTTGAGTTCTACTCCCATGCATACCAACTAAAGGATGATGCCTGTCTAGTTTACTTACTGTACACAAACATGCGTCTCAAGTGTCACGATTTCTCATAATGTAATTAAAACTGCCTAATCCATCTGTCACATGATTAGCAGAAAAATTAGTACCTGGAATGTGATGTTTGCAATTGTTACTGCTTGGCCCATACAGACCCATGCTAACATCTTGAGAGGTATGTATGTGCTACATCAGTTATAGGAGAACTGTAGTCACTGTACTCAAACCTGAGGATCTGGTGCAGAAATACATCTATATAAATTCATGCATATACTGATGGATGTAGTAAATGTATGTCACAGCCTGTATGTGTACAAATACACCCACTGTAGCACTAACTCAGTAGCTCAGTCTGTTAAATACCTTGCATACAGTACATTTTGCCACACACAGTCTTGGGTTCAAATCCAGTGTTGTATTGCATTTCAATTACATTTTTGTGAAGATAGCGATTAATGAATGACTCATGCACTCATTATCCACACAAAGCATTGCAAAGTAAATGACTGCTTCTCGCTGCCTGAAGTCACAGGCCTGCAGGTAGGGATACACATAACATATCTGTATAGCATTATTTTATTTTGCTTAGTACTCTGTTATTAGCACAGTTGTCTAAGATACATACCTTAAATACATGCTATTATTGGAGTGTAAAGGGTACTCTTACCATGGCTCTGCTTCTACAACAAGGCTGACACTGCTGAGACAGATACACCTACAGCTTGTTGCCCTTCAAAGTGTTCACACTCACTGCCTATGTCTATTACCTGCAGCAGCAGCTGCAGCCTGTGGTACACACAGCTCTATGTAAAGGTTTCTGCTACAGACATACCCTCTGTGATGATGAAGTATCCTCACCCAAGTAATGTCCATCTCAACAGCTCTATATGAAGGCCTTATATATTCACAGTGGTTGCATGTCATTGACTAATGATAGTACAACTTAGATGTGTTGGCTGTTTTAGCATATCAGAGTCACAGACTGGTTTAGAGGCAATTACCTGCTAATGAGAAGCATGTTAAAATGCAACTAGCTTGCTATGGGCAAACATTCTGTATGAGATTTTCCTCACACAGAGCACACCTTTGCAAAACAGTACTAGGAGAACATTTCAACAGAAGAATACTGCACTCCACCAGCTATGTAACTGATTTTTGTGTATAACAGGATGCAGATGGGAGAAAAGAGGTGTGGGGAATTGGGAGTACAGCAATAAGCCTGTCTTAGACCTGTGGTAATGACATGTCATTGATACCCAGCTGTCTTACACATACATGGGATGGACAATATATTAGGGTCGCATTGTCTTTTATCATTGTGGCACATTGGTGTTGTTGGACTGTCCCAATATAGTGGTCATAATAGCACACTGCTATTTGTCTGGCACTGGTCTTATGCCGTATTATTGGGTGTCTGGCCTTAGGAGACACACCATAGTGGACCGGAGTGTTGGGTGTATGATCATACAGCAGAATCTCTCATGTCACACAGGGAACCACCTCAGTTGTATCCACACATGTAGTATGTTGTCACACTGTGGGATATGACATGTGTGAGCAAGCAGTGAATAGTGCCAGCCATTTTGTTCTTGCTGTGTCTGCACATAGTGGACATCCATGTATTTGATCCTGTAATGTGTTTCTGTTTTGGTGTGCTTTAAGACTAATATATCGCAGAAGGCATACTCTCTTCTCAGATATGGAGAATGAAATAATACTTCAGGGACTATGGCAGTATCATCATATTCTCCTATCCAGAGGGAGGCATAACAGGGAACAGTAGGCTGCATTGTGGGCAGACTTTGTCTGGGATGTGAATGAAACTGGCCACCCGGACAGGACATGTGAGCAGGTTCGACACTACACTACTGGCATGGTGAATGCTGCATGATGAAGGGCAGCTGATGTAGCCAGAAATCATGCTGTAACCAGTGGAGGGCCTGCAATGGAACAACCACTGAAGGCCACTGAGGAATTCCTTGTGAACCTAGGGACACACAACAGCTCCCAGGCATCCATCACACCATACATCATGGAGGTGGATGGCACAGTGTCCAAAGCAGAGGATCATGCAGGTAAGCTTACTGTGATCACCACTGTAATACTGTAGCAGTCATTCTGTCAGGCTGTACATACCTTTACATTAGTGTCTGGTCTGTGTGCTATGGTGGGGTGTAGCTGTTGTACACTCATACTCAGAATGTCAGCAATGCATTAAGTAACACAGTAGCTACTGTACATGTGAGATATATGCAGGTATTACCTTGTGCTGCAACATACAGTGGTATTGAAATTACCTCACCCTCACCTTTTTACAGGTCCATCAGGAGTTGTCCAAGGCCATGGTCCTGCATCTATTAAGGTTGATATTGTTTTTTATAGAACATACATATGATATTAAGGGTAAGGGCCAGAATACTTCCTTATGTACAGGTAATGTCTTGTATAACCAGAGTAGAATGCTTGTGTGTTTCAGACTGGAACAGTTACCTACGTTTCCTAGAGTGGGTAATCACAGGAATGTAGTTGAATGACCAGAAACATTTTTGCAATTATAGTTCAGAGTGAATAAGCCTCCTGGTATACATGAGGCAATTAATCTGACATTCCTTTTACATACCGAAATGTTGATGGTGCATACCTTAGACATTGAACCTTGTATTTGTATATATTTGTTAAAATAGGTGTACTAGGTTTAATGTGCTTTTTTATCAGGTATAGTGTCATATTGAATACCTAAAAGGTACATTGTACTGGCCAAGTGTCATGTGATTTACCTAACGTGCTTGTTATAAAGGCCTTGAGTCGAATGTGTATGTTGTTGTGAGGAAGTCTGTTGTGCATAAAAGCAGAGATGAGAGGATGTGAGAGTGGTAATACAGTTGTGGATCCTCATTATTATGACTCATTGTGGATTTTCCATACATAATAGTGCAGGTAGTAATGTACCGGAGGGGTCGGGGTCTCTTCCCCACACCACCTGATGTTAGTGTCTCTTTGGACTCTGATGATGATGGTGGCCACAGTGAGGCATAGGTGGGGTTGTCAGGGGCTGAAAATGTCCCAGAGGTTGACATCCCTCTTCTGCCCCCATTGTCACCGCACACAGTCAGTATGCCCACACATACCCAGTCCCTACAGGCCTCATATATGGCACAGTCAGAGAGTGGAGACATTGAATAGGACAATGTGGCAACTATGGCTTCAATGAGTGTAGACTTTGGCCATAGCCAGAGATCTGGCAAGGTCCCACACAGGCAGATTGACAGGGGTGCTCATAGGAGGACTGATGTCCGTTCACCACCTGTTGCATGTGTCACATCACTGGCCTCTCAGTGCAAGTTTTAGGCTGTCAGGGATGCACAGGCACATTCTGAACAGAACACCAGATGTATGCTTAGGGTTATGGATGTAGCACAATCTGACATCTGTGACTGCCTTCACCACATTGGGGACACCCTGGATCAGTTCACTGATGCAGTGGACAGACAGTGGGCTGAGACAGTGTCTGTCTTGGACAGTACATTTTCTGTGCTGAAACATGTGGTTGGAGTTGGGCTTCGGACCCATGGAAATAGGTCAGAAACACCATCCGGTGACTGCCCACGTGGCGATGCACACCTACACACCCGTAGTGGCAGTACATCCAGAGGTACATAGGGTAGTGTGCTGTCCACACCATGACATGGTAGGCCATGGGCACATGGTCCTGGGCAGTTCAATGGGTGACATGTTCCCAGCAGACAGCAGTCATCAACAGGTACTAGGACCGCATCTGCCCTTGGGCATGGTGGTGCCAGTTTATCTCCTGGCAGTGGCAGTTCCCATGTTCAGGGCTGCAGATAGTGAACTGTCAACTTTACCATGTGCAGTCCACAGCTGTCCAGTATACATACATGTAGGGTTAGTACTGAGCTTGACTGTGTACATGCACACACTCACACACCACTGTCACATGCAGGTCACCTGCAGATACTCACAGCACCTCTCCATGTTCCATCTAACCTGCTCCTCTTCCTGACTCACACACTTGCTATCAAAAGTTTGGGACAGCCTAGGGCTCCAGCACCTGCTCACATCAACCTGTGCAATTGATGATACATGTGCCACATAACTGTCATCCTTCCCATCGATGCAGGGGAATGAAGTTATGTGTCTGTTGCACAGGGTGACTATATTACTTGACATGCACTTGTGTAATGCAGTATTGTTTTGCATGCCACTTGTAGTGGGCACCAACATATACTGTATGCTGGCATGTGTCATGAGTGCGCAACATACTTTTGTCGACCTTATGTTGTATGATGTTGTACTGGTGGTATTGTTACACAATGACAGGTATGTCACAGACCTGTGTATGCTTCTGTTGCAGAAGTCTGAGGAGATAACCTATGGACACATGGCAGCAGTGGAGCAGCACAGCATAGCATGGTAGCACAGCATAAATATGACTTCAGCAAGATACAGCAGTATACGTGCATGGCTCTATAGGTTCACATCTATATGACAGTCTACCAAGGACAATGGCAGCTGTCAGCATACTCATGCATTTGTGATAAGGTATGCTACAGGGCAAGGTGTGACCTTGTTGGAGTGCATATGCTGCCTATCTGCAGGGAGCACAGTAGGTGGATAACTCACTGTAAGGACATTAACTTACTATGTGATGTTTGTGGGAGAAATTTGTCTAGCAAACATAAACATACCCTTGAAACAGACCCTGCCTAATGGTACACAGAGCACCTCAATGCACCTCACCACATGCTATCTGTTTGATTGGCTGGGCGGCCATCATGTCAATACAAAGCATCTGCCTGAGTCCCTCTTGGACTGGGTCAATATGTGCTAGTCCTGTAGTGAGGGATATGCAGAAGTCTCTGATTGTAAGAGTTGTATGGCCATTATGCTAGTTCAGTTTACATGTACTATGTCCCCATAACATGATGTATACTGCTGTAACAGCCTCACACACATAGCCACATTCAGGCTAGCACCACTTCTACTCACTGCATGCTGGACACTCCAAGGCACACACACATAGTGCAAGTTGGCTGTCTGTAGATTAGAACACTTACCTATGTACTGGTACACACTACAGATCACAGTACCCAATGCACAGAGCACAACTCATGCCTGCTAGTACTATCAGTTTAGAACATATAATGCTTGTTGATATCAGCAAGCCTTGTTGTGGTCAGTCATTGGGGGGGGGCACATCACCTGCTACAAATAAAATTATGCCAACCCTACCTTTGTGTAACTTACAAGGTTTATCATACCTATGCCATATGGATATACACATGCACCATGTTGGGCAGAGTGAGATTTGAACCCCTACCTATCTAGGCTTATACACTATTGATCACATGACTTATTGCATGCACCACAGCTTAAGTCTTGTTACTACCCTCTCAGCTGGTAGTCTTAAGGTGGCTGACATCAGCAGGCATTGTAGAATAGGGCAGTGTAGAAGCCAGCAGCAAGTTACAGGCCACAAAGTGCATAGCCATTTCAGGTGGGTAGCCCATGAGGGCGTGCCCATTGTTTTGCAGTGTGTATATATATATATATATATATATATATATATATATATATATATATATATATATATATATATATATACATATATATACACACACACACACACACACACACACACACACACACACACACACACACACACACACACACACACACAGTGGGCTGTAGTGAGAGTAGAACCCCTACCTGCCTAGGATTTTACACTATAGATCACAGTACTTATATCTCATGCACCACAGGTTCAGTCGGTTCTATATGTGATTGTAGACACAGTACGTGTGCATTACACAAGCTAGGCTTGTGTTGAACAGCATCTGTGGCCTGCAGAGTGAAATAGGTTCATACTGTTATCTGCATCTAGTATCCTAGCAGTAAGATAACTGATGTTATCCTACCTATGTGTATAGAGTTACCAGTATGGCCAAATGTGGCTGCTTGCAGTAAGATAGGTGACACTGTTCAATGGACAATGTGCCCTGTCCATTTGTGCATTACTACCATTATACATTATACCACCTCTCACCTGTGCCTGTATCCATTGTGACATCCAGCAGGCATAGGGCTCTGAAGGTAAGTGGATTATGTACTGTTGCTCCCTTACTTTGGATCTTTTGCTTAACATTATCGCTATGTAATAGTGCAGTTTACTCACCATTATTAGGCTATGTCAGACAATGCAGACGTACACACACACACATTTCTGTATATAACAGGGATGTATATATAAATATAGCTGTGTGTGTGCATGGGATGTATATGTATTCTGTAGATATATGGGGAAATCCATGTATCATTTTAATACATATATATATATATATATATATATATATATATATATATATATATATATAGCTATATAGATATCTATTTGACAGTACAAAGAAACAGATATACTATGCATGTGACATACTGACAGATTGATATGTATCTCTATATATATCTGTATCTATAGACATTTTTACATAATAAGTCATTTCAATGAAGGGCCAACAGAATTGCACTCATTTTTACTAAGTGTATGGGCATGCCAAGTGGGACTATCTGTACTTATAATGTGACTCCAGGCCAGACCTACCTGTATTCCAGTCCAGGATTTTGTATGTTACAGACATTAACATCCACCCCTGTTTCTGCAGTAGTGCACTTCAATCAATATGTCCACAGCATTCCCCAGCTGTCTGCTGTACTAAATATGTGACTGGGGCTGGTAATGTTACACTACCAACAGACTGACACTCTGCCTACCTTTTAGCTGTCCTGATTTTGACAGACTATCCAGAGTTCTGTCTCATATGTTTGGTCTGTTCCTCACAGATTTGTGGACTTCTGGTGCTTTATTGAATGTTGATACCAATACATTCTACTAACTACAGACAAGCAATTGTGTGTCAGACTTTATATTCATTGGAATATGTGTACTACTGCAACACCTTTACTTCCAGCAAGGTTTATGTGACCATGGTGGAAGGGTGGTGTAATGGTTAAGGTGCTTACCTTAGAAACACAAGGTGCAGCGTTTGATTCTCACAGGGGGTAATTGGCTTAAAATGCTCCATGAGGGCAGTTAGCCTAGTAATAATTTAACTACAGGGTTGGGAGGGTGGCCTAATGGTTGAGGTGTTTGCCTTACAAACACAAGGTGCAGGGTTTGAGTCTCACAAGGGATAATTGTCTAGGCTTAAAATGGCTCACAAGGGCAGTTGGCCTAGTATGAAACTATGAAACTATTATAATTTAGCTGATCTTAATTTTGTGGTTGGGAGGGTGGCCTAATGGTTAAGGTGTTTGTCTTACAAACACAAGGTGCAGGGTTTGTGTCTCACAAGAGATAATTGGCTAGGCTTAAAATGGCTCGCAAGGGCAGTTAGCTTAGTACTAACTTATAAATTTATATTTATATAAACATTTAAACTCTACCCCTATGTTTGGGCCTTTGTGCCCCTAATCTTTCTGTCTTTGTCCAGATTTCTTGCACTAAGAAGTTGGGAGGTATGACATTCTGTGAAAACACCAACATACTACCTTACATGCAAAAGATGTAAGGAATTTCAAACTATAATCAGCAATACCATCACCCATGCTATCTTCCCTAGGCCACTGAGCCACACAGGTCACTAGATAGAGAGGGGTTATCCATCCCACATTCAACAGCATTCATATGTACATTGTTATCCTGCATGAAGAGAGACATACAATGTGTGAGCGCTATCTGTGTTAATACCCTGAGATTGCCTGGTCCACTGCTATACCAATGCTGATATTCTGTTAAAACAGTTGTATGGGTATACCACTGTGTTGGGGTGGGGGACAACAACAGCACATGATCAGGTTGGGTAGACAGTAGTCCAAATATCATGTGTGCCCACTGTTTACCATCTTCCTTGCCTGTTGTCATGAATATTCCAACCATGAGGCCTAGTAAGAATTAAGGAACACATACTATTGGACTGGGTATCAGTTGTCCCATGTGCATGTTAACTCTGACCAAATAACACACTATATTTTCTTGCATAACAGTAGCAGATCCATATATATGATACCTTATAATTAATTTGTAGGTTAGAGACTTACCTTGAGAATGCAGCAGTTGACAGAACTGTAGTTCAGGGCTGACTCTATGCGATGCAAGTGGTACACAGCCAATACATGGATAGCTACAGGTTGTGTGGGTTGCCTGGCATCAGCTATTTTATTATATGTATGTGAGTGGATGGAAGTAAGCTGTCAGTCCCTGGGACACTAGGTTGCCAGTGTATATGCTATGCATTGTCTCTTAGCCAATGCCAGGGCATACTGGGTACACCTAATTCTGCCTACAGGGACATCATCATGAAGCTACTCCGCAGAGTCCTCCTGTGAGTGTGGCTGTAGTGGCCTAGGCACTGGTGGGGGGATGTGTATCTCTTCTCTATGCTGATCCTGCCGCAACTGCTTCCACAGGATCATATTGGGTATCATGGCACATACTGTGAACATATGTGCACATGTGGCTGAAGAGTACTGCAGAGCTCCATTAGATATATCAAGGCACCAGAACCATGACTTCAGCAACCCAAACACACACTCTACGATGTTCCTAGTGTGTGCATGTGCCTCATTATGGCATTCTTCTGTGGGTGTGTGTGCATTTCTGATGGGTGTCATCATCCACAGTTCCAGTGCATAGCCAGCATTCCCCACTAAATGGCCGTGTGGGATGTCCACCCTTGCAAACCTCTGGTACAGCTGTGATGCATGCCAGATATGGGAGTTGTGATAGCTGCCAGAGCTCGCAGCACACACATTCATGATAATTCCCTGGGCATTGCACATGACCTGGCAGTTGATGAAGTGATACCCCTTGCAGTTGACATAGATTCTACCCTCCTCACCGGGTGGTGCCTTGATGTGTACATGAGTGCAATCTATGGCACCCAGTACCTCAGCATAGTGTGCTACATGGTAGAAGTGTTGGCGCTCACCTCAGGAGTGAGGGCAAAATATATCTGCTCACTGGCATTTGGTAGTATGGCATCCAGGAATTGGTGGAGTAAACTGGATGCCAATGCCTATCAGAACCCCATTATGTCCCCAGTTGGTCTTTGGAAGGTACCTGTGGCTATTATCCTAAGGGCTACACATACCTTTGTTTCCACTGGGATGGGTTCCACTCTGTTGGCTCTGGGCCAGAGCTGTGGGAGGCAGAGCTCAGTGAGTTCTTGTAATATGTCCCCATCCACCTGTAGCACTCTACAATTTCCATCTCCTGTAGATCCTGGAAGGTTACCCCGGGGCTGAACACTCCCCTCCTTCTCTGCCTAGGCCTATTGACAGCAGCAGCAGCATCATTAACTTCAGCATCTAACACATACAAATGAAGCAGACCTGCAGCAGCCCCTAGCATTCTTTCAGTTAAAATACTCAGGTCTGTATTCCAATGGTGCAGAGTATGTGGGGAAATCAGACTGTAGGCTTTATACCTACTTTATAGTGCTCTACTGTAGGTGCATCTTGCATGATTAGCTACCTATGATGCAGTGCATCTGCCTAATATATCACTGACATCATTTAATAGCCCTAGGTGAAGTTAAGCTAGAATCAACACTAATTAATACATCACTGGCCTTTTACATACTCTGAGTACTGCGGTGCACCTCACAAATGTGGACCTATAAGTAAGCACTGCTTAGCAGTCAGTGCACACAACCCCAAACTTCCACACTCAGCACAGCAGCACGCCACACAAACACATGTAAAGACACACCCCATAGGTAAACAAAGCTTAGATGTTAGTGTGCACACCCCTTCAGGCTTCCATGCTCAGTATGGTGGCACTCTGCATAAACAGGGGCAGCTAAGTTCCAACCAGCTCAGAAGTTATTGGATACATCCCCTCTTGATGTCAGCTACTTCCTCTGTGGACACCAACATGGTTCTTTGCCTACACAAAGGGGTTAGGTGGACATGTTTACCCAATTATGCTATTCAGTATCTCCACCTCATTTGCACAGGGATTCATGCTCACAACCTGGATGCTACACCTTTCCAAGCCCTTCCACATTAGCAGCAGCACAAGTGCTCCATTGTAGATACTGCGGATCCCATCTCATGATATTAATATTTGATTTTTCCATTTTTTTTTTATAAGACATGTTTGCACGCACTGCAGTGTGATGCAGAAACATGCTGAGATTATTAAAAAAAATATTTTAAAATATTTACTGTAATGTTTGGAACACACAGAGGATAGTTTTGCTCATATATGTGTGTGTGCTATGCCATTTCTGTCTATCTACCTACATTTTTATAGCCCCTTTTGTCTGTCTACAGTTCTGTATGCAGAATTATTCCATGTACACTATGGACACTGACATGGGGTCTATACAGCTGCCTATCTGCTTGCTGGATCACTCTACTTGCCTCGCTTGCATGAGATTCACCTGCTTATGAGGTGATTTGCATGCCATGGAAGTGTCTGCATTGGCTTGCTCATGCGCACCGCTCAGCAGTGCTTACTGAATCTAAAAGTGTTCAAGCCTGTGTTAGCAGCACAGTGTGATGTCTACATGGAAAAAATGTGTAGGCTTTATTAAATTCACCCCAGTATCTTTTGTGTTAAAATGACTGCCTAATTTATGGGAAAGTAGGAGAAAAGGTACACACAAATTCAGATGATCAAATTGTGAAAAGGTAATAATAAAAACAGGAAGGAAACAATTGTTGTACTTTTTTTTCAGGAAAAGAAGTGCATTCCATGAGTAGAATCACACCATCCTCAAAACAATGCAAATATAAAAAAAAAACTAAAATGAATCAACAAAAGAGTGAATGACAAGACTGATATGAGAAGTGTTGTTCAACTTAATATTTTATGTTTTTATAATTTAAACAGATGGAATCAACTGATCTTGACCAGTCATAATAAACTTTTAACTTTGAGCTAGCAACCATTTTATAACAAAATAAATAATTGTATTGTTAAGACTAAAATAACATGTACTGTATTTTAACATTTTGCCAAAACTAGCTATAATTCAATAAAAAAAAAAACATGAATATGTTTTATTCACTTATCAAGAATAAAGCCTATTTGCAGAAAATTTAACTAACAATAGAAGTAAGAACAAAGGTTTGTAACCACACAACCACAACACTAAGAGTTTCAATGAAAAACACCTTAATGTCAATGCAGACAAGGTTCATAAATGTTACAGTCCTCACAAACATATCCCAAATTCCTGTGCATAAGGACTGCCTACAGTTACATCCCAGGATGCATGACTCCCTAACAATTCTTTAACAAACTAATACCAGCATTAGTTTACCCTGTATAGGACCAGATGATATGCCAGACTGTCTTCTAAACAGGCTAAAATATGAACTACTATCACCACTAAGTACCCTATTCAATCATCGCCTAACCAAAGGCTTTGTTCCTGTGGAATAGAAAACAGCTACAGTTATTCCCTTCTACAAAGGTGGCCTAGCAACAGACCAGGGAAATTACAGACCCATAGGCCTGACCAGCCTCATTTGTAAAGCCATGGAATGTATCATTATGGACCTCATAAATAAAGACATACGTGACCTCCAAACCTTGGATCCTACCCAATTTGGCTTCATGAAGGGCAGATCCTGCCTGTTAAATCTGGTAGATTTCTTTAAAAGCATGACCAAGGCTATTGATGAGGGCAAATCTGTGCACACAGCATACCTCGACTTGGCAAAGACTTTTGACACAATCCCACATTCAGGCATTACTGATAAACTTAGCAAACTGAATGTAAACCCCTTCATTCTTCATTGTAAAATGGGTTGCCAACTGGCTGACAAACCAGGCACACACTATCAAAGTGGGTAACTCCACATCAACAAGCAGACCTGTTATCACTGGGGTGCCACAGGGTTCAGTGCTGGGCTCCTTACTGTTTGGTATATACTTCTCAGAAGTTCAGGTCAAAACTAAAGGGTTGTGGCTGACCAAGTTTGCTGATGACTGCAAACTAGGTGCAATCCTTGACTCCCAAATGATATCAGTATACTCCAGGAGGGACTCACACAGACCAATGACTGGTATAGTAGTCATGGTCTCAAACTGAATGCAAAGAAATGCATCATCATTCCCTTCAGCACAAACAATGTCCCTTCACACTATCACATCAAAAACAATACCCTAAGTAACCATGAAATAGTAAGGGACCTGCGATCACAGGTTGACTGCGACCTTAACTTCGACCACCATGTCTGTACCACTGTAAGGAAAGCTTTCCATGTAGCTCACTTGATTAGTAAAGGCATCACATCAAGAGCAAAAGAAGTTATAACCATCCTATACTCAGCACTTATTCGGCCCATAATTGAGTATAATGCTCCATTCAGTATGTACCATACATACTAAGCACCTGCAGCAATTAGAGAAACCTCAGAGGTATCTAACAAAGAAGAACAAGGGCCTCCAGCATGTACCTTACACAGACCAACTAAAGTCCCGATCACTAGAGACAGGTTTGTCTCCCAGAGACTGCTCCGTCTCTGGAATAGACAAACAGAATACCTCGTTGACCCTCTTCAAGAGCAACCTTGATGAGTGGATGGGAAACCACAAATTTTTCCTAGGGGTTCCACTTATGTCCCTCATTGACAGGGGTGACAAGTGCTGACTGAGGTTTTGTTTATGGGGATAAACTCTTGCTAGGCTTGTAAGGGCCCCAGGGCCATTAGCCTAGTAACTTCCTATGATCCTATGATTCTATACTCTGTATCATATAGACTTCTTAGGGGAGGCTTATAACTGGTCTACAGATGAACCCAAGATCCAAACCTAATTAACTTACATCATATCCATAAATCAAATGGGTGTAAGGCTATCCATTCCAGGGACTTAAATATGGCCTGTAAATTAAATAGGACATGCTGGAGGGATACATTTATTTAAAAATTACTACCACATTTCACCTCCAGTAACTGACAACTGAAAAAACATAAAGCAAAGCACAGCTTCAAAGTAAACACAACTCCAGGGTGAAAAATTCTCAAATCATTTATTTGTGTCAATCTTGTACATTAAGGAGAGGTCCAATATTCTCAAAACATGCACCCAAAATGTAAACTTTTCCCAAATGGGATAGAGATCCAAGTACAACATAGTTTTGGGAAAAGATTAAACCAGTTGCCCAGCTAGGTCAAATGAGCTTTAGTCTATGAAAATGAGGAATGAATACCTTCTTCCTTTAGTTTCTGAGCAGGAGAATTTGCAGGAAGCAGCTCAGTGTTTAGCATTATTAACTGGTAGCCTAAAAATGCTTATGCCTATTTAAAATATAAATGAGTGGAATATCTAACTGAGGGTTTTGTGTGAGGATTACATAATTTACTGTATAAAGCAACATTTTAACTTTATCCACATTTAGAGATGATCATGTAATTTCTTGTTTTTGATGGAAAACTCTGTTTTGAATCTTGATGACTAACAAAAAGAATGCAGGTTAAAGGGGGAAACCTTGTTTGATTTCTTTGTGGAGATGAAAATTGGAAGATAATGTACCATTTATCAGTACTCTAGCTTGTGATTTGAAGTAGACATCTTGCACTAAGGTTATAAGAGCACTGCAAACCATTTCCTTCAGTGCCTTGCACATATAAAACAGCTTAAATGATTCAAAGGTCTTTTCAACATCTACCAAGACACCTAATCTGGGCTCTGGAGCATTTCAAAAACCTGACACAAGTAATTGCATTCTCTATAAGTGGCCCATGCTAAGTCATGCCAGGACAAACCCTGCTTGTTTGTAAATAATCATTTTATGCAACATGGGCCAAACTCATTTTGTATGAACCTTTGCATAAATTTTCAATTCAACATTCTTCAGAGCAATGGGAAGTTAGTAAGGAATGTGTGAGGCATCTACCTGGCTTTGGGGTCACTGTAATGGTAGATACTCCGGACAAAGGATTAGATTGCTCCTCCTTTCATACCTAAATATTTCTGTTAATCCTGAAGCAATTTGCTCACTAAGCATTATATACAATTTCACATTGAACCCACCATCTAGTTATCTTGTCTTGAGGGCCCTAGTTCTGGCAAGAAAGCTTTCCTCAGAAAGTCCACAAATACTTCATAGTCAGCCAGTGGAGGTGAGTCAAAATACAGCCTCTGACAATACCTGCTAACTCTTTACTGATTCCTTCCTCAGACACTGTTATCTCATTAGCTGCCATCTTCTGTATACCTGCTATCATCATTAGCTTATGTATAGTCTCAATATGGTGAGTCTAGTACTTTCCATGGTTTGTTCCCCTTGGCTTAAAATCTACAGGCTGCTCTCTTTAAATAAAGTTGAGTTCTCTACCACTTGCTTAGGATTAGGGCTCATAAGTGACTTTTGCAAGGTTTTTAGAACCTTCTCATCCCTAAACCTACACTTCTTACAAGCCTACCATGCTTCCTCAACTTGCATCTCCAAAGCTCTAATCTTATCATCCTGTTTTCTTAAATACATTGTCTTCATCCATTGACAGATGGCTATCAGCTCAAGTCTGAGGGATTGCTACCAGATTGGCATGTGGAAGCTACCTATAGGGTTTGACTGTACTTTCTTGGATCTGGCTCTCAATCAGGGGAATCTCACAAAATTAATTAGCCCCTACTCCTGGGCTTCCTTTTTCACACTGGACCAAACAGAGAAAGCTGTAGCATGATTGCTTCATGGTCTGAGATTGGGAATCAAACTAGACTTGCATTACTTACCAGGAAAGCTGTGAAAATAATACTAATATAATCTGATCTGCTGGCTGATCTTCCATTCTGGGAGAAAAAAGTCTGGTCATCCAGATGCATAAGCCTCCACACATCAGAAAGGGCTAATTTCTGACTGTCATCCTTGATAAACGTTTGTGATAATGCATGGAATTCGAATTGTTGACCTCTCCAGAACTGAATCTGCCACCAGTTATTACTGCAAGATTTTGCATTGCTAGTGATGTCAGTCCAAACAAGTCTGCAAAAAAAAAAATAGTTATCTGCTCAATGCTAAGTCCATAGATTTAGCATACAATAACCCACCCTACTTTGATAGTGAACACCCCAACAAACAGCCTTCTATCTTGACTGATAACATTTGCAGAAGTTTCCAACTCAGGGATGGCATTATACTAACAGAAACATCTGCTTTTGCTTTTTAGTTTTAAATACACAGAAATTAAACCAAGTCTTACTTAAGTCGTACTTAATGACTACCATATTTCTTTCATTAATTTACATTCCTACTAGTGGGACACTTCCAGCATGTATTCAAGTAAATTATTCTCTCACCACTCCCCATTTGGCACAGGAATTCAGATCTTGCAAATTAACCATATCTAACTGGAATAAACCAATACATACTAGAAACCAAGTCTATAAACAAATCAATAAATAACTAAATAACAATATTACAGATGCATAATCTGTCTCTAAAAGGAAAAGAAACATTGCATGCAAACTGGACTACCTACTTGTAACTATGAATAATTAAAACATGGCCTGCATAGTGCACATCACAAGATTATCTCTAATTTTTACTCCTTTTCCTCTGTTAGTCTGTTTGAACTTTACAAAACTAATGTAATATATCGAAATATTGGACTTAACTCTGGCTTGACTACATCTTCTTCCATATTTTGCACACTAGCAGTTCTTCCTCCTCCACCCCTTCTTTTTTCTATGGGTTAGTACTGGTTTTCAAGAGAAAGTCCACAGGAAAAAGTTGCTTGGTTGGGGATTTCCTCAGTGATGGTGTATACTTACACCAGGCATATTTATAGAATCTGCTGCTTTGGGCTCATTCATTTCATGGCTGGGACTGCTGAAAACATTTCAGATCTGGTTATAACTTTGGACCACTCAGCCAAGCTGAGAGAAACATTAACCCAGCTAGCCAGCCTAGCTTGCAACTTGGTTTCATTAAGAACCCCTGGGACTGTTAGTTTAGTTTGCAGGATGTGCATTGCCTTATTTACATGTTTAAGTGAGCATTCATGTATGCTTATTTGACAATAGAGATGTCTAGGTAATTCAGTTTTGGAGGTGTAATTTTGATAGCATGAGTTCCAGTGGAAAATGCTCTCCTTGAATTATGTGCATCTGGGGCACAGAATTGGAACAGCTTAACCATGCTTTCATATAATCAAAATGATTTTCCCTCTTGAGCAGTCTTCAGTAGGCACACTTTGTACCTGTCATTCAGTAAATTAAGGCTTACTTACCTTGGTATATCCTTAGCTCCTTAATGGGTACATTCAGTGGTAATTGGAAGACAAGGTCTTGGGTTTAGAGCCATCATCAATACAGATTCAAAAAAGTCACTTAGATCCCCCTTTTTAGCTCCTTCTGTAGCCTCTATCAGTCTCAAATTATTTTGACATGCTCTATTGTCCAAGTCAGCAGCTTGTCTCTTACCATTTGTAACTGTCACTGCAAACTGGATGACTGAAGATTCAGTACTGATTCAAGAAAATCTGTTTTCACTAATTGTGAATCTAGAACTGCCTTCATTTTGGCATTTTCTCTGTTAATAGAGATGGTGTCTTCCATGATCTTGGCCAGCAAACACATAAGTTTATTTTTCTTGCCTGTTATAGATAAGTCTAACGTAGTACCAGCCACGTCTTCTCCAGCCAATTTACCAACCACACTCCTTTTTAGTATAGTTTCCAGTTAATCATGAACTAGAGCATGAAGAGTTAGTAAAGAACAAATACTGGAGGAATTAATTGTTTCAAGGAAGGCAAACAATGCCAAGGCCCTGTCCCCCTAAAGAAATACAACTCTGTGGTGATATTCACACTAACCATCTTCTTAGTATGAGTATGTCTGCGTGTTCTCCACCCTTGCACCTATATACTCAGTTTACAGCTCATCCTACACCAACATTCTGTCATATTAATATAAGAGGTGTCAGTAACAAAAAAACTGACCTTCATGCTTGGTTAAATACCTATGCTCTAGATATCCCTGGCTGAAGCTGAGCATCAAAGGTGAGGAAAACACTCTACCAGGTTACAACATATATAGACTCCACAGAAAGGGCTACACTTCTGCATGCCTCTCCTAATTTCAACAACAATCTCCAGTCCAGCTTGATAACTAAACTAAAGCAATCCTATAATAAAATACCAACATTTTCTTCCAGAAAGCTATACTCCACACATCACTGTATTGCTCCCAGGTACATGAATTGGATTGAGCTACCTCACCTACTCTCAGCGTCACTTTGTACACAGGTTAGTCTTTCAACATGAAAAATGCCCTTCCCTAAACGGTGTGCTACAACTCCACCCCACTCCACCATTAGAGCTCTCCACTCCAGTGACAAGCATTTCTTTCAATTTACAAAGTTCACAACAAAGAAGGCAATGTTCCTTACTCCAATTGTATCTTAAAACCTTAGATCTAAAATCCCCTTCCAGTCAGACTCCTCAGCAATACACATATCTTCGAAGATAAATAAAAATGCTCCTGCTTGACTCATGGCTATAGCCCGGCCATTCTCCAGGTAAACTACTTCTGTTATATATGGAAACATGTCAACAGCTATCTCTTATCTCTTATTTTCTGTCTTCTTATGACAAATGCATATAATTATATCTGAACTAATGTATTAGTACTTAATTGACTATGTTGCTGCAAAATAAACTCAATCTGCTTTATTTATCCTCACTTTGTATGTAATGCTGCTAATATTGCCTGAGCATTTTGTATATTGTATAACACTATTGTAAATAGTTTTTATGGATTTTTGTACGTAATGCTACTAATATTACCTGAGTATGCTGTATATTATATAAAGTTACTTTAAATCATTTTCATGGAGCTTTGTTTGTAACACTGTTAATATTACACAAGAATGTTGTATATTGTATAGTATTACTGTAGTTTTTATGGAGCTTTGTACATAATACTACTGAAATTACCAGAGCATGCTATGTATTGTATAATACTACGTTAAATAGTTTTCGTGGAACTTTGCACATACTGCTGCCAATATTACCTAAGCAAGCTGTATAATGTATAATACTATTGCAAATAGTTTTCATGGAGCTTTGTGCATAATTCTGCCAGTATTACCTGAGCATGCTGTAGAATGTATAATATTACTGCAGTTAGGTCTCGTGGAGCTTTGTACATAATACTGATAATATTACATGAGAATTCTGCATATTGTATAATGCTACTGCAAATAGTTTTCTTGGGACTTTGTATGGAAAGCTGCTAAATGTTGCCTAAATATTTTGCAAGTTATATATGCACTGCTGTTATTATTTCTTGTGAAAATTTTCTCCCTGGGCCTCTGTTGAAAGGGAGTGTGTCAGACCTTCCTAGGCTTTCAGATGCTGGCAAAGGCTCTTGCCTCCAGGTCTCAAAAACAAAATTGCAGACATGAAATTTGCCAATCATAACAAAATAACGGTTATGCTGCTAAATGCTAGGAGCTTAAACCAAAAATGCACACCTTGGAAGCATTCATATCACTGGAGGATGTAGATGTCTGTGCAGTCACAGAAACCTGGTTCATGGCCTCTGACAGTACCCTGGCTTCGCAAGGCTACAATGCCTTCCACACCCTCAGACCGCAAAAAGAGCATGTGAGAACCAAAGGAGATAGTGTTTCTATCTATACTAGAGATATATTCACCTTGTGACTAGTTAGACAGGACAACTCCATGTACTTACTCCAAGTTCAGATTATTGTGGGTAAGATGCCCATTCAAGTCATAGCTAGTTATAGATCCCCCTCCATGGATCATGATGTGCACGAGGCCTACTTGATCAAACTGGAGTCAATCCAAATATTGCCAAACACTTTGGTCATGGGGGACTTCAATTATCCCACCATCAACTGAGAAACCTACTCTAGCCCTAACTCAGTAGTGCAAAAGTTCCTTGAGTTTGTTAACTTAAATGCCCTAGAACAAATTGTTCAAACTCCAACAAGAGGAACAAACATACTAGATCTAGTCCTCACTAACATGAAAAACAGATGCACCACCACAACTGTCAGACCCTCATTAGTTAAATCTGACCACAAATCAGTCGCCTTCAAAATGGCACTAACACTAGACCTCACAAAGGGTGAAGTCAGACTAAAAAAACTTCACCAAGGCAAACTATACTCTCCTAGGGGAAGGAATAAATGCATTTCAAACCCTACTCCCAGCTGGAAGTGGTAACTAACCAAAGCTTACACTAAAACCCTGTACAATTACTTGTATAACTGTATAGACTTGGCTGTTCCAGACAGAATCAAAGCCAGAGCCCCAAGTAAAAACAAGCCACCCTGGTGGACATCCAGCATCAAGAAACTTTAGAACAAACGCAAAAAGTTGCTGTCTAAGAAAACTGAGGTGCAGCCCCAGCAATGGAAAAGCACCCTCCTCAGCCTCAACAGACAAATAAAACAACATGTCAGCCCTTCTAATGGTAACTTTGAGAAAAACTTAGCAATCACAGCCAATGATAACCATAAGGCATTTTACAGCTATGTACACAGACTAAAAGGTAGAACCTAAGCATGTGCAAAACTAGTATCTAATGGTATCACACACACTGATCCTACAGAGATTGAAACCTGCTGGCGGAAAGATTTGGTGAAAATTTCTCTCCTTTATCCCCTCCAAACTTATAAAAAACCTTGCCCCAAACTCCTCCTCACCCTACATATCCAAAGAGTAGGTCATTTAAGCTTTGTCTAAGGCAAAAAAACACAGCCTGTATGGGACCAGATGACATCTAAACAAACTCAAACATGAACTAGCATCACCCTTAAGTACCCTATTTAATCACAGGCTATGTTCCTGCTGAATGGAGAACAGCAATAGTTATTCCCCTCAACAAAGGTGGCTTAGCAACAGACCCAAGGAATTATAGACCCATAAGTCTGACCAGCCTCATCTGTAAGGCCATGGAACATATCATCATGGACCTCATAAATAAAAATATAGGCAACCTTCATACTCTGGATCCAACCCAATACGGCTCCATCAAGGGCAGATCCTGCCTGTTTAACCTGGTGCATTTTTTTAAAAATGTGACCAGGGCCATTGACATGAGCAAATCTGTGCAAACAGCATACTTCAATTTGACCAAGGTCTTTGACACAATCCCACACTCAGGCATTACTGATAAACTTAGCAAACTGAATGTAAACCTTTTGTTGTAAGATGAGTTGCCAACTGGCTCATAAACTGGTCACACACTATCAAAGTTGGTGACTCCACATCAACTAGCAGACCCATCACCAGTGGGGTGCCTCAAGGGTCAGTGCTAGGTCCCCTACTGTTTGGTATATACCTCGCAGAAGTTCAGGTCAAAACTAAGACTAAGGGGCTGTGGCTGACCAAGTTTGTAGTTGACTGCAAACTGGGTGAAATTATCGAATTCCCAAATGATGTCAGAGTACCTCAGGAGAGTCTTATGCAGACCAACAACTACTGTCTTAGTTGCAGTCTCAAACTAAATACAAAGAAATGCATCATCATTCCCTAAAAAGAATGCCCCTTCACACTATCAAATTAACAGCAACACCCTATGTAACTACAAAGTGGTAATGGATCTGGCATCACAAATAGACTGAGACCTTAACTTTGACTACCATGTGTCTACTATAGTAATGAAGGCTTTCTGTGTAGCACACTTGATTAGTAAAGGCATCGCCTATACATATATATATATATATATATATATATATATATATATATATATATATATATATATATATATATATATATCTACAAGAAAATACTATAATGTATATATATTTTCTCCAGCCACAAAAATCCTCTGAGTGTTATGAAAAGCATATAGTTGAGAAGTAATTCACAATATTTTTACAAATCCTTAGCCATGACTACATAGCTCATTTGAACAAGGTCACAGTGGGATCATTACATTTGTTTTTAAGAACTCATGTGTCCATCATTGGCTTGTCACTCCAGAACCTAGGATGGATTGATTTTAGTAGTAGGCTAAACTCAACATCATCATCATCTTTTTCTTTTGGCTGATCATCTGTTTCCATTTCTTCCTGTCCTCTGCATCTTGCTCTTTCACACCAACCGCCTGCATGTCCTCTCTCACCACATCCATAAACCTTATCTTAGGCCTTCCTCTTTTCCTGTTACCTGGCAGCTCCATCCTTAGCATCCTTTTTCCAATATACCCAGCATCCCTCCTCAGCACATGTCCAAACCAATGCAATATCGCCTCTCTTGCTTTGTCTCCAAACTGTCCAACCTGAGCTGACCCTCTAATATACTGAGTCGTAATCCTGTCCATCCTAGTCACACCCAATGCAAATCTTAACAACTTTAACTCTGCCAAATCCAGCTCTGATTCCTGCCTTTTTGTCAATGCCACCTTCTTCAACCCATATAACATAGCTGGCTCACTACTCTCTTGTAGACCTTCCCTTTCACTCTTACTGGTACCCGTCTGTCACAAATCACTCCTGACACTCTTCTCCATCCATTCCACCCTGCCTGTACTCTCTTCTTCAACTCTCTTCCACACTCACCATTACTCTGAACTATTGATCCCAAGTACTTAAACTCATCCACCTTTACCAAATCTACTCCCTGTGTCCTCACCATTCCTCTACCGACCCTCTCATTTACACACATATATTCTGTTTTAGCCCTGCTGACCTTCATTCCTCTCCTCTCTAAAGCATATCTCCACCTCTCCAGGATCTCCTCAACTTGGTCCCTACTCTCACTATAGATCACAATGTCATCTGCAAACATCATAGTCCACGGGGCCTCCTGTCTGATCTAATCTGTCAACCTGTCCATCACCACTGCAAATAAGAAAGGGCTCAGAGCTGATCCTTGATGTAATCCTACCTCCAACTTAAACGTATCTGTCACTCCCACCGCAGTCCTCACCAATGTCATACTACCCTCGTACATATCCTGTACCACTCTTACATACTTCTCTGCTACTCCTGACTTCCTCATACAGTACCACAACTCCTCTCTAGGCACCCTGTCATATGCTTTCTCTAAGTCCACAAAGACACAATGCAGCTCCTTCTGATCTTCTCTGTATTTCTCCAACAACACTCTCAGAGCAAACATTGCATCTGTAGTGCTCTTTCCTGGCATGAAACCATACTGCTGATCACTAATCATCACCTCCCTTCTTAACCTAGCTTCCACTACTCTTTCCCATAACTTCAAGCTGTGACTGATCAATTTTATCTCTCTGTAGTTACTGCAGCTCTGCACATCACCCTTATTCTTAAAGATAGGTAGCAAAACACTTTTTCTCCACTCCTCAGGCATCCTCTGACTTTCCAAAATTTCATTAAACAATCTGATTAAAAATTCCACTGCCATTTTTCCTAAGCACCTCCATGCTTCCACTAGTATGTCATCTGGGCCAACAGCCTTTCCATTCTTCATCCTCTTCATAGTTGTCCTTACTTTCTCCTTGCTAATCTGTTTCACTTCCTGATTCACTATCCCGACATCATCCAACCTTCTCTTTCTCATTCTCTTCATTCATCAGCCCCTCAAAGTACTCTTTCCATCTACTCAACACACTCTCCTCACTTGTGAGTACGTTTCCCTCACTATCCTTTATCACCCTTACCTGCTGCACATCTTTCCCAGCTCTGTTTCTCTGTCCAGCTAATCAGTATAAGTCCTTTTCTCCCTCTTTAGTGTCCAATCTCTCATACAACTCTCCATATGCCTTATCCTTGGCCTTTGCAACCTCTCTGCCATGCGCCTCATCTCCTTATACTCCTGTCTACTTTCTTCATCTCTTTGACAATCCCACTTCTTCTTCACCAGCCTCTTCCTCTGTATACTCTCCTGTACTTCCTCATTCCACCACCAGGTCTCCTTGTCCTCCTTCCTCTGTCCAGATGTCACACCAAGCACCTTTCTAGCAGTCTCCATTACTAGCTCTGCTGTAGTTACCCAGCTATTCATTAACTCTTCACTGCCTCCCAGTGCCTGTCTTAACCCTTCCATGAACTCCACCTCACAATCACCCTTTTTTAACTTCCACCATTTGATCCTTGGTACTGCTTTCACACTCCTCCTGTTCTTGATCACCAACATCATCCTATAGACCACCATTCTATGCTGCTTAACTACACTTTCCCCTGTCACCACTTTACAGTCTCCAATCTTCTTCAGACTGGCCCTCCTACATAGGAAATAATCCACCTGTGTGCATCTTCCTCCACTCTTGTACATCACCTTATGCTCCTCCCTCTTCTTAAAATATGTATTCACCACAGCCATGTCCATCCTTTTCACAAAATCCACAATCATTTGACCTTCTGCATGCCTCTCCTTAACACCATACCTACCCATCACTTCCTCATCCCCTCTGTTCACTTCACCAACATGCCCATTGAAGTCCTCTCCAATCACTAGTCTCTCACCCTTGGGTACACTCACCACCACTTCATCCAACTCACTCCAAAATTTTTCTTTCTCATCCATCACACACCCAACTTGTGGAGCATATGCATTAACAACATTCATCATTACACCATCAATTTCAAGCTTCATAAACATCACTCTATCAGACACTCTCTTCACCTCCAAAACACTCATGGCATACTGTTCCTTTAGGATAATCCCTACCCCATTTCTCCTGCCATCCACACCATGATAAAACAATTTGAACCCACATCCGATACACCTATCCTTGCTCCCCTTCCATCTGGTCTGTTGCACACACATTATACCAACCTTCCTTCTATCCATCATATCAGCTAGCTCTCTCCCTGTACCAGTCATACTGCCAACATTCAAAGCTCCTACCCTCACTACTACACTCCTAACCTTCCTCCTCTCTTCCTGTCTTCAGGCATGCCTTCCCCCTCCATTATTTCTCCTTCGGCCAACAGTAGCCCTATTTCCACCAGCACCCTGTTGGCTAACAGTACTGGTGGCGGTCGTTGTTGACCTAGGCCTCGACTGATCCGGTATGGAAATATGCATGAAAGTAGGCTAAACTACAGTCATCTAAATTTTTTCCATAAGTTTTTACCATCTGGAAAGTTTCCATTCTTAGTGTACATAACCAGCTAGAATCAACCAACATGCAAGTTTACATCTGTTTTTCACCTACTAGCTAGGCAGTGTTATTACCTTGAATGTTTTGACATTTTGTAGAACAATTTCCCACCATGTCTAAGGCAGTACACTGTTATTTTTTATTTATTTATTTTACATTTGTTGACTGGGATGGTCCGACTGGACACAGGCCCATTTTCAGTGGAGTCCCGTGGAGAAAAGCTCCACAGTAAGTAAAATGTTTTAACAATATAAAAATACAAAAATTACACAATATGAAAAAATGTATAGTATACTACAGTATGAAGTAAGTGCATATGCATAGATATAAGATAGTTAGGCATAATTAATAATTCGATAGGTATACAATTTCAGACAGTAGACTAATAGCCTAGACTGTACAAAGCAATACAATAGGTGAAATTAGCCAGTAAGGTATATAGAGTGGGAGAAAGAAAAGGAGTTAAGTGATACATGGGCATAGCCAGTTCTTTGATAGGTGTAACCTAAGTGAGTTTTTAAAGAGAGTAGAAGTAGAGGCTTTAATCAGAGTACTAGGTAGATTATTCCAATTTTTAGCTATGGTGTGAGAGAACAGAGCTTTTCCTGCTGTACTGTTGGCCCTTGCAATACTGAGAAGGGGTTTGTCGAAGGAGCAAAGGAGATGGTTTGTACTATAGTGTATAAGAAGATGGCCTAGTGCAGGTTTTTTTTCAGGTTATCTTACAACCTTGTAGGCAATGACTAGCTGGTGATACTTTATTAGTTGAGGAAGTTCTAGCCACTGCAGTTCCCTCAGAGCTTGGCAGTGATGGTGATTTTATTGTAGCATGACTCAAGTTTCACAAGGTCAAGTTTTCTTAGATTGGTAAGAATTGGTGAGGCATACAGTAGCGTGGACAGGAGGTGAGTTTGGGCAAGGGTGATCCGTGCTTGACTAGTGAGGAAATTCCTGTGTCTATATAATATTCCCATTTTTTTATGGACCTTTTTAATAGTTTGTGAGATGTGGACATCGAAGAGTAAGTTTTTATCAATTTCGATGCCTAGGAGTTTTGTATGATTAGAGGGAGAGATCATAGTGCCATTTTTGGAGGAGATAGTGAAGGATAGGGGAGGTAGATATGATTTTCTTGGGGGTGAAAAGTAGCAGTTTGGTTTCATTAGGGTTTAGGATATTTAGATATATATATATATATATATATATATATATTTTTTTTTTTTTTTTTTTTGAGGAAAAAATCTGTATTAGGGAGCATTTGTTATGTACATTTGGAGTCCTATCATGTTTTTGATATTTCTAAGTTTCTGTAAATTACAATATTATTTGCCCGTCTTATCTTAATCGGCTATCTCTGTTCAATATTATCACTGTTGTTAATTTTATGATTTATGTACACAATTATTATATGTGGCATGACTGACTCATGGTTCGCTTAAACTTAATCAGTATACTATCGACACTGTTAAAAATGTGAGCCAAAGTAAGTCGAGGGTTAACCACATTCACTGGCAGCACTCTAACAGTTCGTTAAAATCTTAATTTGTTGGTACATGCTTTCACGGAATAGTCTTGCTTCTTCAGACCATCAAAGTACAAAAAAAGTGTCCCTATATAAAAATCTTTTCAAACCCTTGCAACAAATCACATCACAGAACAAACTATAAAACAGTTATATCAGTGATAACAGAGTATCATTCTCATTAGAACGTTCTAACTTAGTGGGGCATATATCTTTAAGTTAGAATGTTCTAATGAGAATGATACTTTGTTGTCACTGACGTAACTGCTTTATAGTTTGTTCTGTGATGTGATTTGTTGCAAGGGTTTGGAAAGGGTTTTATACAGAGACACTTTGATTTTTGTACATGAATGGTCTGAAAAAGTGAGATTATACCAGTGAAAGCACTTACCAATAAATAAAGATTTTAATGAACCATTAAAGTGCTGCCAGTGAATGTGCTTAACCCTCACCTTGTTTTGGTTCATGTTTTTTAACAGTGTTGATAGTATAATTGTATGATTTAATCGCTTTTTGTTATCTTTAGCATCTGTATTTGTTTATCTTAAATGCTCATATATTTCATTTTTTTCTTCCATTGCTGAAAAATGTACTGAATGAAGAATAATCATTTTCACATAAAGAGTGCATCATTTTGTTTTTGACTGGTAAGTGTTAGATAGGCAATGTCATTTTGGATATCATGAGTTTACATAAAATTTCAGAACTATAACAGCTAAACTGCTGCTAGTGAACACAAATAAAAGTAATATTTTTGAAAGGGTATACGCTCTAGTATATGAGATTTTACTCCATGCTTTCCTAAGGCTTATATTCACACTCCAAGACACAGATGCACTCAAAATGGCATTATAGTCAAGATATTTGTTTTCCTCTTGAAGAAAAATAATAAAAATCTTTTGAGTAAAAAAAAAAATGTCATCATACTTAGCTATATTTCTGTGCCACCTGGAGTTGCATTTGTAACATGGGATCTGAATGTAAAGCCCCATGTTGGGGTATTCAAGGGTTATGGTCCTCTCGAAGAAAAACACAAATGAACTATTATATTACATTATCAGTGTTTCACTTGCGTTATGAGATACACTGACTGAAAATGATTCCTTGAGTGAATATTTGGTATATTGGAGTTGCTGTTTAAGAACTGGACCATTATTCTTCTCTGCTCATTTAACCCAGTATGTCTAAGCACTTTCATATATCCTGTTCTTCTATGATGCATGTATGTTTTCTCCCTCTTACTTATCCACAGAGCACTTTTTTTAAACTCTTCTGCTAGACAGTTGTGAATAAATAATCATATAGAGCCTGTCTGCCAAAGGCCCACTCCAATAGAGAGGCACATACCCCTCTCCCTGACAGCTCTTCTTTGTAAGACTAAAACAGAAAACTGTCTCTCCAAGCCAACGAGATACACACCCCTCCAAGCACCATCTCCTCAGTGGAAGATCCAAATAAAAATTAACATTTGTTACATTCTTAACTGTAAACTATATTCTTTACTGCTCTTTGGGATTAATTAATCCTGGAGATGCAAAGCAATGGCTTGCCTTTCCATATCTAAAAAATAAACAAGCATAGGAATCTGTGTAGTTCCAACCTCACCACCATGAGTGTTGAGTTTGACCTAATCAGTAATAGTGTGTGGCGTTGGGTACTTGCAGTTCTAAAATGTACTTTTTAATTGTAAGCTGAATTGTATATCTAAATCTATAGTTTACCTCGCGTTATGCAATTGTTGTGAAGCACACTACGTAGGAAAAACTGATCGTAGATTACGCGACAGGATATATGAGCATTTGTATGCAATAAGAACGGGAAAATGCGAAAATGCCCTGGCAAAGCATTGTGAAAAACACGAGGGTCATAGTTTTAGTTTTTTAGCTATTGATTCGGTACCGCAAACTTTGAGGGGAGGACCTACGGACATACAGTTAGAGGTCCGTGAATTAGAATGGCAGCTTCGCTTAAACTCATTTTGTTTTCCAGGACTAAATGAGAGTTGTAATATCTCATGTATCCTAAAAATGAGGAATTATTTGAGACATAAATGGAAATAGTGTTTATTATTCAACATTTTAAGTATTAATTTTAGTTTTTCATCCATTTAAATTTAGTTTATGATTTTTTTGTATATAATCATCTTAATACAAAATCATAAATAATAAAATAGGTAGCGAATGTTATTTTATTTTATTTTAATTTAAGATATAATTCCTATACATATTTTCAAAATTATTGGTAACTATATAATAAATAGTTTATTAAAGTTAGGAAGCATTACACATATTAGGATATGTTAAATGTGTTTAGGGTTGAAAATTAACAATTGCCTGTTTTGCAATGAAGTCCTAGTAGGTATTATTAAGATCTGTTTACAATGTACTTTCTAAAGAAAATGGGGACATACACATGACATTTTTGAACAAGAGTAGCTGTTATTTAAATAATTCCTAAAGGAAGACATGATTAAATGATTTTAACACAATTTTATAATGGTAGTAATTTGTGAGTGCATAGTACGTGGTTTTGTAAGGTGTTTCTTTAAATGTTTTTACTTCGCTTCACCACGTCATGCAATGTTCATGTATTTAACTGGCGGTCTTTTTAAAATGGTGTTTTTTATGCTGAAGAAGCTGTGGTAACACCACGGCAAAAACGCTCTTCTTTTTTGAATAAATAAAAGCGTTATTTTTTATTTTTTATCTTTACGCTTGTACGTTACTTGGACTTACTAACAAAACAGTTGCAGGATTTGCAATTAAGCCTAGCTGACATTGGATTGGGGTTGGCGTCTTTTTGTTTTTCACAAGTTTGTTTCCTGTGGAATTGAGTCGTCAGTATGCCGTCCGACCAACCTTCCAGTCCTGTGAGTCCTAGGCTTATAAACCCGACAGTCGAGAGTGACAACTACAGCTTGGCTGCACTTTTAAGGGATCTTTCTCAACGGATGGATGTAATTTCATCTAAAATAGATGTGTTGGAAAAGCGCGACTATGTTCCGAATGGATCTTCACAAACAGCAATTTCAGCGAGAACAGGGACTGCCCAAACAACGCTAAGAGAATCTGACGGAAATACACCTACAAGGAATACATCAACAGGATCGCTACCATTAGGACAAAGATCTAATCCTGCACGAACACCTATTGTACAGGAAGACTTTATTCCATTGACTGGGTAAATGTACGACCACCATTTTCCAGCCTTGGGTAATAACCAACAGCACCACGATTTAGCAGGAGTCCCTAGAGTGGACGACTGGATTAATAATGTGGACAATATGAGTTTTGGCACAGGACAGGGACAACTGGCCAAAGATGCTGCTAATTCCACAGTAAGTAACACTTCTTTCGTTGACAATTTAAAGAATTTTGACTCGTACCTGTTAAAACTAAAAAGGCTTCAGCTTGAAGTGAAGTACTTTAAACAATGCCAATTAGAAAAATTGATACCTAAAGGGTTGAGATCTTCTTTTTGCCCTACAGGCCTATTTTTTGACCCTGATTTCAATAAGGAACTGACAATATTATTTGATACTCAAGGTTTACAACTACTAGATGTTTTGGTTAAGCATTATAATATTCAGATTGAGAAATTGACTAAGGAAGTATCCAGTTTGGATACAGCATTAAGAAAAGATCTGGATTTTGAACGTTACAGGTTTGACTATGCTCGTATTTTTACGAGCATCGATTTATTTATTGAAAAATCTAAAACTACGAAAAATAAAAAGTTAATGAGGGATAGAGCAGCATATTTGAATAATGCAGCCTACATAAAATTAAATGGCCCAATTAACAACAGCACTAAAGATACAGAGAATGGGAGATTAGATCGTGACCCCCCTTTGGGTGAAGACAACTCCGGTCATAATCTGGAGGATGTAGAAGGATCAAACTTGAGACGGAGTAACAGAATACAAGACAATATTAATAAAAATGGGCCCCCTCAGTATACGAACAACAGACAGTATTACTACAACAACAACTCTAACAATGGCCGTTTTTTAGGGCCACAGAATTCCAAGTTCCAACAGAAGAAATGGAACAAAACCAGGAATTAACATCTCTGACAAGGAGTAATTGTAATAGTCAAACAGTAACTTCAGAACCCACGACAACATTATCTGATTTGGGAAGCTTAACAACAGAAGAGACTTATAATAACAGTCCAAGAATTTTGACTAATAAGAAAGGGGATTTCAAAATTTATAATTTTTCAAGTGTAGAATTGGACCCTTGTCTAATTGAATTATTAGCCTATGGGAATACCTTTGTTCCCACAAGGAAATGTAACATCCCTAGGACTATTATAGACCTCAAATGTTTTGTGAGGAAACTTAATTTGAATATTTTCTTTCATAACACAGACATGATATATGATGGTAAATTAAAATTAGCTAGTACATTTAATCCTCCCTTACACAATGTACTGGCAATTTTTGAGAAAACATGTGAGGTTGATATTAGGAGTTTATGTCAAGGAAATAGGTCATCAAAAAAGAGTGTAGAATATAATACCTCAGTCGAACAAATGGAATGTCTCAAACAACTTTGTGCTTCTGCAACGAGAGTTATTAAGCCAGACAAGGGAGGAGGTTTGGTTATCTTCGATAACCACTCCTATATAGAAAAGATGGAAAGTATATTGTCTGGCCCAGCTTATGCTGCATCCTCGATTAATGAAATGAATATTTCAAAAACAAGGATCAGAAGTTACTTCAGAGACATGTTTATTGGGGGCAAAATTGACTTGGACACATTTAATTACATTGACATCAGTATGTCCAAGAATCCTGTGGTTTTCGGTATTCCGAAAATCCACAAAGATCTAAATAATCCCCCATTATGAGCAATAATTGATGGTCGTTTATCCATCACTTATCCATGTGCTCAATTAGTAGAAATGATTTTGGTGAAATATTTGAAACTAATCCCTCACATATGTAAGGATTCATGGTCTTTTCTTAATAACATGAACAACATAGATTTTGACAACTCCTATAATTTCCTCACGGTTGATGTAGTTGACCTCTATACATCTATACCACACCTTGAAGCACTGGAATGGGTTTCACTCATGCTTAGAGAACTAGGGGCTTCAAAAAATGAGATGGAAATAGTCTCTGAATTGTTGGACATTATTTTGTCATCTAATTATTTCATGTTCAACGAAAAAGTTTATTTACAAACACAGGGTGTAGCAATGGGGTCACCGTGTGGAGCATCAGTTGCCAATCTGTTTATGGCGTATTGGGAAAAGACATATCTATTTGGGAATAGTATAATGGAGAAAATTAAATTATATACCAGGTACCTGGACGATGTTTTTATTCTTTTAGCAGGCGATGCAGATGAAGCTATAACACTTGTGGATTATTGTAATAACACCACCTCTTTCCTAAAATTTACATCTACATTTTCGAAAACTGAAATAGATTACTTAGATGTAAAACTTTTGAAAGATGAGACTGATTTTGAATATATTTCGACAATATATAGGAAACCCACATACTGTAATTCCCTGTTACATTTTAAAAGTTCACATCCTTTTAAGCAGAAAAAAGCTATTATAAAAGGACAACTTATATAAGCTGCCAGGATGTGCAACAGGGACACAGTTTTTTATAAGGAATGTGACAAACTCGAAAGAATGTTTACAAGTAGGGACTATCCATTAGATTTGTTCTCCGAACTTTTGAGTGAGGTGGACAACAAGCGTTTGAACGGTTTTTATGTCCCTCTACTTAAAAAGAGAACTATAGAAATTGATGTCACCTCATCTTCTATTGAATTAGGAGAGGTGGTTACTACATTAGAGAATATTAATAATAATAATGATTATAAGAGAGTCACATCTTCTAAAATTAGCTTTATTTCTACATTTAATAGTAACTCTTTTGAAATTCAATCAATTCTATTAAAAAATTGGTATTTTATTCTTAATAACGAAGAATTATTTGAAAAATTAGGAGATAGACCTAATTTTGTATATAAAAGAGGAGATAATTTAAAATCTATTCTTGAAAGTAATAATAAGTCTAACAACAATACTAAGTTTAGAGGTTGTAGGCAGTGTGGTCTTTGTAAATATTGTCAATATGTTAAAAATAGCAGTACTTTTCAAATAGGTGGCAATAGGTATCACATTAATTGTAAGCTGAATTGTATACCTAAATCTATAGTTTACCTCGCGTTATGCAATTGTTGTGAAGCACACTACGTAGGAAAAACTGATCGTAGATTACGCAACAGAATATATGAGCATTTGTACGCAATAAGAACGGGAAAATGCAAAAATGCCTTGGCAAAGCATTGTGAAAAACATGAGGGTCATAGTTTTAGTTTCTTAGCTATTGATTCGGTACCGCAAACTTTGAGGGGAGGACCTACGAACATACAGTTAGAGGTCCGTGAATTAGAATGGCAGCTTCGCTTAAACTCATTTTGTTTTCCAGGACTAAATGAGTGTTGTAATATCTCATGTATCCTAAAAATGAGGAATTACTTGAGACATAAATGGAAATAGTGTTTATTATCCTACATTTTAAGCATTAATTTTAGTTTTTTATCCATTTTGGATTTAGTTTATGATTTTCTTGTACATAATCATCTTAATACAAAATTATAAATAATAAAATAGGTAATGAATGTTATTTTATTTTAATTTAAGACATAATTCCCATACATATTTTCAAAATATTGGCAACTATATAATAAATAGTTTTTAAAGTTAGGAAATATTATACATATTAGGATATGTTAAATGTGTTTAGGGTTGAAAATTAACAATTGCCTGTATTGCAATGAAGCCCTAGTAGGTATTATTAAGATCTGTTTACAATGTACTTTCTAAAGAAAATGGGGACATACACATGACATTTTTGAACAAGAGTAGCTGTTATTTAAATAATTCCTAAAGGAAGACATGATTAAATGATTTTAACACAATTTTATAATGGTAGTAATTTGTGAGTGCATAGTACGTGGTTTTGTAAGGTGTTTCTTTAAATGTTTTTACTTCGCTTCACCACGTCATGCACCGTTCATGTATTTAACTGGCGGTCTTTTTAAAATGGTGTTTTTTATGCTGAAGAAGCTGTGGTAACACCACGGCGAAAACGCTCTTCTTTTTTGAATAAATAAAAGTGTTATCTTTTATTTTTTATCTTTACGCTTGTACGTTACTTGGACTTACTAACAAAACAGTTGCAGGATTTGCAATTAAGCCTAGCTGACATTGGATTGGGGTTGGCGTCTTTTTGTTTTTCACAAGTTTGTTTCCTGTGGAATTGAGTTCTAAAATGTACTTTTTATGGCCCTGTTTATATTGTTTGCCTTGTATAGCCTGGTTTAAAATTAAACTATAGATAGATAGATAGATAGATAGATAGATAGATAGATAGATAGATAGATAGATAGATCTTCCACACCTGCTTCTAAGTGCATAAATGCTGATATGTTTAACATTGTAAAAGATTTCTGATTTTTTCTTACTGAGGATCGCTTGTCTGTGATGACTAAAGGCTTGTTGCTTTGCAATACTACCTGGTTTACATGATTTTTGGGAATTATTGTGGCTGAGCTCATCAATGAAGTTTAAAGACCACTAGTTTCTCTGCCTTACCATATGTATTTACATTGCTTTACATTTGATTAAGGGCAGAAGGAAATAGTATGTCTAATCTGTCTTAAAGGGCATTTAACATCCAATGTTCTCTTTTACCATTTCTCCACCACTGTCTTGACTTCTTCAATGCTTCCATGAATTTTCTCTCTATCCCTCATTACAGTACTACTTGACATCCATCTTCAACTATACTTTCACAGATCCAGGGAGTGGTTCATCCCTGCAGTATATTTCATGTGCCTCTCCTTTGCCCTTCACCCTTCTTGCTGAGGATAACCTCTTCACTTCTACCTGATGTGATATTCTACATGAATATCCTATTCCCTCGCTCTCGTCTGGTGTTATGTATGGAGAGCTCTACCTTTTCTAGTCTCTTATCATATCCATTCCTTTCTATTGAATTAATCATTCTGGTGGCTTTGCCTGATAAAAACACATATATGACATTTATGGTCTAAATTCTTCAAGGTTTGCATTGCAAATAAACTCTGTGATGATGTAAGTAACTTATTCTCTCTAACATTTGTTTTCCTAGCTCAATGGGAACAATCAGTCCAATCTCTGAGTGTAATGTCTTTCAGTAAATGCATGTCTTAGTCAGTGTCTGTGCCTCTCTAATTTTTTTCATTTTTTTGTTTCTTCTAACAATAAATATTACCTGAAGAATCCATAATTTTTGTTGACCATGAACCCCCATCCCAGACACAGTAAACAGACCAAATTGGCAATGTGACTGACTATTTAATAGCTAGACAAAAACAGAACCTGTATCATCAAATTTAAATAAACTCAATAAAATGTAGCCATCATAAGAACAGAACAGATCATAAAACATATAATGGTAGCATTCAAAAACTGATTCACCCACAGAGAGTCACATCACAGAATATTCCATCTCACTCCAAACACAGCTTGAGAGACTTCTTAAAGACCACTCCCATTCAATCAAAACCCAGAAGGAAACCCCAGTAACAAGGTTCTATACTGATCACTCCTATTGTAACTCTTACTACTAACCAACAGAAAAAGAGGGAACTATATTTATAAAAATAAAATGCCCACCAGGCTGCCTAATTGACAGCCTGTACCTTCATTTTTTTCATTCTTAACTGTAACCCCACATTTTTGCTTTCAATGATCACCAAAGCCTTCCTCGAGGACCTCCTTCAAACACAAAGGTATTATTTTCTAGTAATCATGCTTCTTATAGGAAGAATTTTATGTTTATAAATATTAATAAAACTATAACTCTCCATTCATCCTTTAAAGGTAATCTATAATTTCATAAAAAAAACAAAAGCATAAAATTCATTCATTTTCATTAATTGTAGACAGCAAAATATATACATATTGACATCTAAAAAACATCAACTTAAAAGAAAAAAAAAAACCTAAAACAACTAGTTTCATATCTTCCATACTTATTATTTCTACAAAAAACTTTAAACATCTTTCATTACAGATGTGTCATGTGTATTAAGACATATAGGAGCCGGGGCCTTTAAAAATTGCTATAGTTTTATTTATCAGACAATCAAAGTGGGGAATGTTTCACTATAAATTGAAGTACATAAGGATGCTTATAAAAAGTACCATGCAATAAATTGCATGGAATCACTTATTTTATTTATTGGGCAGTTTAAATATTTTATATTACATCAATAAGACATTTGACAACTAATATATGTCTATAGTAAAAGAAAATGTTAGCTATGCATAACAAGCTTTGTCCTAGCTTAAAAACTGCAAATGCTCAATTTTATGTTAAGCAGGTATTTTCAATTTAAATCCTTGTCTAAATTCCCTCTAAATAAAATAATTTTCATTTTGAATATTTTAATATTCTATTGTTTAGCTTTTGAATGATATCTGCTTGTTTAGTTTTAAGGATAAATGGTTAAGAACTATATAAGTGTACTTCCCTTTGACTAGGCCTATGTTACTGATTATTTTTGTATTGATATATACTGGGGTATATGGCCAATCTGGATTTATACATGGTCGTAAAAAAAATCAAAGTTTCTGACCAGTACAATTATTTATCTTTAAAACAAGACAAGAGGCTTAAGTAGTGTAATGAAACAAAACCAACAAATAAGTAGCAAATCCATTGAACACAACAGATCCAAAGATAGATAAACACTGGCAATACACAGTCTAAGGATCGAATAGCCTTAGACATAAACCCCTAGGTCATTCAGTTTTTCCCGGTTAGGGGTCGCCACAGCGGAAATCCGGTCTGCTAATGATTGGCAGTAGAGTTTTACATTCTGGCTTGCTGGGCTTAATGCACAACCTTGAGCGAAGGAATGCCCATTCATGCATGTCGACACACAGAAGACGCTCTAACTGAGAATCGAACGTGCAACATCTAACTGTGAGGTGACAACGCTACCGCAGCACAACCACCGCAGTACATAAACCCCTAGGTAAAGCTCCAAATACTTGGAGAGTAGTACAACAAGAATACAAAACATTGATATAATAAGTAAAAAAAAAAAAACTTCATTCCAGGTACAAACAACTGGTTAAGTGCTTTTGTCCACTCAGGACTTCATCAGAACCAGTACATGCTAAAACATGAAGTTTAAATACATGCAGTTGATTAAACAAACAACACTGTCGATTGTCAGTAAATAAGCTGATGAGATAATTTGTAACAAACCCTGGAACTGTTGTGGATAAGTCAAGTACCTAAAACAAACAAGTAGGAGATTAAAAAACTAAGAATAAATATCTTGTTGGTGTAATTTCTTTTTAGAAGATTCATTGATGCAAGGTGTTATTACTGCTGACCTTTAGGAGTTTCTTTGCATTTCTAAACCTTTGATGCCAGCCATTTTTGGAATCCAAAAGGTTCATAAAGATGTTATCAACCCTTCTTATAGGCTGATTGTAGCTGCCCATGGTTCCGAAACGTACCCACTTGCAGTCTACATTGATGGTACCCTTAAACATACATTCACTTTCACCAGTCACATGCTTAAAGACTAGTGGGATTTCCAGTCCAAAATTAAACAGTATTTGTATAGTGAAACATGTAGTTTTCTGACAGTGAGCATGATAGACCTTTTCACCAGTATATCACATCCTGTTGGTTTGGAATTTTTCCATTCAGCCATTTTAGAACTAACTGAGTTTGACAAATTTTTATTTCAGGGAAGGCCTTTGGTCAACTGGTGGCCTAGGCAAAAGGGCTTCATAGCACCACCACCCCACACCACCTGGTGCCATCATCGCAACCTAGTTGGCCTATGCCTAATTTCATTGCTTCCCTCATGGAATTAATTTTATGCAACAATTATATTTTCTTTGAGGGAGAATGTTATTGTGAAGTACAGGGAGTGGCAATTGGTGCAGCTTGCGCCCCCATATATGCCAAATTTGTCATGTATTGGTGGGAGAAAACTTACATTTTTAATTCTCCTTATTCTGACTTCTGGCACCTGTATTTGGATGATATTTTTATCTTCTAGAACCCTCAATTTAAAGTTATTCCAGGTTTTGTTACATTTCTGAACACCACAACTTCCTTACTCAGGTTCACCTACTTACACACAAAGGAAGAGGTTAACTATTTAGATGTTCACATCTGGAAAGACAAGTTACACAACTGTTTCCAGTCATCTAGTTTCAGTAAACCCACCTTTTCTAATGCTTACCTGCACTTCAATAGTTGCCACCCCCTTTCACGCAAAAAAAAAAAAACATATTTAAGGGCCATTTAGTTAGGACAGGAAGAATGAGTTCTACTTATGATGTCTTTTTAAATGAATGTGACTAGATCTATAACATAGGTTCATAGGTTCATGGGTTGAAACTAGGCTATCAGCTCTAGCTTAGCCTAGTACAAGCCTAGCCATAACAATTCCCTGGCTATTTCTTCTTACAATATTTACTTTCCTGGACCCCTGTCTAGCAGGGTGATTGATGTGATCCCTGGGGTAAATTTCCTATCTCTCATCCAGTTGTCAAGGCTCCTTTTGAAGAGGGCCAAGGGGACACTCTGCTTGACATATATAGGCAGTCTATTCCAGAGTATGGGGAGTCTCTGGGTCAGGAACCTATCTCTCCAGCATGTTTTGTTCATTGCGATGACAAGGTTTAGGTCCCTGGAGTGTGTGGTTCTGATGGATTGGGATTTCTTTAAGTGTAGCATGTCAAACAGCTCTGGGTTTGACATGGCCTTGTATGTTAAGCAGAGACCACCTCTGAGTAGATGATATGCGGCAAAGTATAGCTGGAGTTTTTTAGTTGGTCAGTATAGAGTATCTGCTTTAGGCCTGTGATTCTTTTAATGAGGTGTTTATGCAGCCTTTCCAGTTGTTGCAGATGTCTTGTGAGGTACATACCAAATGGAGTGTTGTTCTCTATGACGGGTCTAATGAGGGATAAGTACAGTGGGACAATGACCTCCTTTTTTCTGGATGAAAAGCCCTTAGTGATGAGGTGTGCCACATAGAAGGATTTCCTGACCATTGTGGCGATGTGGTTATCGAAGGTGAGACCACTGTCCACTTGTGTTCCTAAATCTCTTATTATACTTTCTGTGTTTAGTGTACTACTGCCACCTATGTGGTAATTTATGAGCTCTTGGTTTTTCCCAAAGGGGATAACTATACACTTCTTGGCATTGAGCTTGAGCCCATGGCTCTGGTGCCAAACATCTGTTCCTGTAAGGCCCTTTTGTAGAATATCCACATCATTTGGGGATTCAATAATGGCTCCCAGTTTGCAGTCACCTGCGAACTTTGTTAGCTAAAGTCCCTTAGTGTTGGCCTGTACTTCAGAGAATAAGATGCCAAACAAGAGCTGTCCCAGGACTGTACCCTGAGGTATTCCACTTGCCACTTGTCTGGAGCTGGATTTGGAGTCAGTTACTTTTACAGTGTAGGTTCTGTCAGTAAGCCCGTTGACAACCCATCGAGTGACATAGGAGTTTATGCCCAGCTTAATAAGTTTATCTATGATTCCAGAGTGGGGGATGGTGTCAAAGGCATTGGTGATGTCTAGATAGGCTATGTGGACCACCTTACCCTCGTACACAGCTCTGGAGACTGATTTGAAGAAGTCACTCAGGTTCAGAAGACATGATCGGACCTTCACAAACCCAAATTGGGTGGGGTCCAGTGTTTGAAGATTCCCAGTGTCTTTATTTATAAGTTCATTGATAATACATTCCATGGCCTTGCAGATCAGGCTCATCAGACTGATGGGACAGTAGTTCCCAGGATCCAAGGTGGATTCCCCCCTTGTGGAGTGGGATAACTGTAACTGTGCACCACTCCGTGGGCACAAAGCCAGAGGTGAGGTTATAAGTAAACATGACACTAAGGTGAGGTGCCAGTTAATTTTGTAGTTCATGTAGTACACAGCCCGGGATGTCACTGGTCCCATGGATGCTATATTCTTAGCTTTGGACAGTGTGTTTTTTACCTGTGTGGCCATGATTACCAGCATTTGACAATCTTTTGGAATTGAGATGGGCCCTTTATGGGTGAGAGAGGGGTGAAGTTGGCACTGAATCGATCTGCCAGGATATTGGCAATATCCTTGGGATCAGTATATTTAAGCCATTCTGTTGTAGCTCAGAGCAGATCTGAGCATTGCCATTTAGATTCTTGACATAGCTATAGAATGCCTTGTGGTTGTCTTTGGAATCTTTGGCAATTTTTTTTTCATAACTAGCTTTGAAGGATTTTATGAGGGATCTCAGCTTCCTAATGAGGCTGGTAAGGGAGTTTTTTGCATCCTGGGATTTTTCTCTTTTCTGCAACAGTTTCTTCCTTCTGTTGTATAGTTTGTTTATGACAGGGGACCTCCAGATGGGCTTCCTTTTTTTGGAGGATAGTATCTTGGTTCTATTTGGGGTGGTAAGATTCATGCATGAATGGGTCTGCTCGTACAGTGCTTTAGTGTAGGATTTGACAGTCAAACTTTCAGTTCCCATCTGCATGGGTGTCACAAAGTTTATTACTTCTGACCTGAGTAGCATGAAGTTGGCCATGAAGAAGTTTTTTATGGATGTTTCCTTACTGGGGTGGGGTGGGGGGATGTAGATGTCAAAGGTGATTAGCTTATGGTCAGACCTGACTAACAAGGGGGTAACCACTGGTGTAGAGCTTCCATTTGCCATGTTGGTAATGACCAGGTCCAGGATGCTGGAGCCCCTGGTGGGACTATGGATTAGTTGATCCAGGGCATTCGAATTTATGAATTCCAAGAACAGTGGGGCAAATGTGTTGGTACACAAGTAGTTTTCCCAGTTAATGGCAGAGTAGTTGAAATCACCCAGTATTAGGGTGTTTGGTTGTATCTTAATATTTTCCAGTATGTTTAGAAAGGTGTTGTGCGAATGTTAGGACATGATGGGGGATATGTAGCAAGCTACAGTTTGGATTGTAATCTTACCTAGTGTTAGTTGCACCTGGAGAATTTCAGATGCATTGTGTTGGGCAACTAGCCTGGAGGTATGAATATCCTTGGTGAATATGGACACTCCTCCACCTTTAGCGTTTTAGTCCTGGTTTGGTGTCTGAAAAGTGAGGTAAGAGTTGTAGCCTGGTATTGCAGGGGTGCTCTCTGCAGCCTTGAACCAGGTCTCAGTTACTGCACAGATATTGATGTTCTGCATTTTTAGGAGTGCCTTGAGAGAGTGCATTTTGAGGTTTAGACTTCTAGCATTTAGTAGCATTGCCTTCAGATTTTGCACACTTGTACCTGTTATGGTGGTGGTTTTGTCCTTTGAGCCTTGCCTAAAAAAGGCACTATAGGGGTGGCAATAGCCTTAGCCAGTAACCTGAATCCCATGGGCAACAGGTGCAGATCATCTCTGGCAAAGCATCATGGTTTCTCGATCATGTTGTCCCAGGCAGACAGACACTGGATCCACTTTGAATGACACTAGAAGCTTAGCCAATTGTTGGTCAATCATTTTGTCCTTATATTGTGGTATCATTCTGGGTGAAGGCAGGATGCTTGTCAGGGCTAGGGTCATACCTGCCTGGGTCACATGATCTGAAAGCTCTTCCATGTCTTTTTTCATGTAATCCACGGAGGTAAGTCTCAAGTCCTTCACTCCAACATGGACAATGACAGAGTCATATTTTTACTTGTTGTGGATTGAGTTGAGTGCATGCATTATGTGGTGGATCCTGGCACCCATCAGGCAGTTGAGTGTAATTTTCTCCTTGTTCAGCCTAGTGAGTGGAACATCAGTGTGCCTGACTATAGTGTTACCTATGACTAAAGTGTTGGGTACATTGTCTTGCCTTAGGGGCTGTTGTTGGGTGACACACTGGTGTTGTGAGCTATGTGATACTTTGGTTGTGATTGGTGTTTCTTTGCGTTCCAGCTTTGGAGGTCCTTGTTGTTTGGGCAGGTTAAGGTTAAGGGTCTCCGCATATGTGGGTTTAGTGTTGCTATGTGTGGGTGTTGGTGGTGAGGGCTATGTGTTGCTTGAGGTGTAGTGCAGGTGTTAACCTTCTCCTCTTGATTGTCTAGCACAATCTTGGCTGGAGAGAGCTCTGCTTCCAGTTTGGCTATGTAAGTGCATCTCTCGCAGGTCGTAGTCTTGGGTGATAGGAGGAGATGGTTGTTTGTGTACATTAGGCAATTGCTGCATTGCCCCAGTATGCCCAGATTCACTGGGTGGACAGGAAAAATCACTGAAAGCTGACCCTTGGACATGCCTGGTTAAGTGCTTTTCTTTTTTCCCTTACCTTGGCAAGGTACTTTGCAATTATAGACTGTTTAGTGCCTATGATTAATTTCTCCTTATTAACAAGGAAAGTTGATTGCTTGTATCAGTTTAAGGCTTTCTAGTGCTGTCCAGCAGGTTTTAGAGCAAGAGCTAGTTACAGGGATTCCAACCAGAAAGAGTCAGGAATCAATGCACTCTGATCCTACTCTCATCAGGATCAGAATATAAGCACAGATTCCAAGCTGTCACTTATAAAGCAGTTATTAAGCTTTCTGGTGATCAGCAGTCTCCACAAAATAATGTAACTGCACTCCTTCTCTCACCAGGAGAAAACAGAAGCACTAAAACCAAGATGACTACTGAAAGGCAAAATGTGGGCTCTCCAAAAAGGTGCTTAAAGGTAAGACGAAAAAATGGTTTATCCTAAACACTGCAGTGTGCACTTAAATGAATTAGATGTGGAAGCAGGTAACTTAAGTTTTACCTGTCTAAAAAGTTAAGCTTTAGTGGAGAGTCATTATTTTCAAAACAGCAAGATAGTTTGAAAGGGATGGTCACTTTTGTATTCTGGTAGTATGGAATCCAGTAGGATGGCCAATAAATTTAAATAGTTGAAGGGGAGTGATTTCACAAAATGATAATTTTGTGCTTGCTCATACAAGCCAGTAAAAGCAGAGAGGAAATGAGATATATGGTCAAATTAACATAAGGGGCAGGCAACTAGAAAGACAGTGGTGTTTAAGAACACAACAGTAACTGGGTAGGAGGATGGGAAAAAGTATTTCTGCCTGACTCACAAGAGACAGAGTTGTGGTCTCTTTTCAAGTTTTATTATGCAGTTAAAAGCGGAATACAAGTAAAACACAAGGTAAAGAAAACAAATCACAGTATTCAAAATAGAAAAAGGCAATAAAGTAATACAAAATACAACAAATAAAAACCAACTAACCTTTCCCTCACAGCAAAGTGTAGCAAAGTCTGGGTGAGCCTTTCTAGTAAAGTTCTGAAATGTTTTATTTCACCCCTTAAATAGAAGGTTTAGTTCCTAGCTCCACCCCCTCAGTTCACAGATGATTAACCTTAACTGACCTCTTCAATCTTATGTGTGAGTGACCTGTTCTAATTTCTGCCTGAATCACAAGAGACAGAGCTGTGGTCTCTTTTCAAGTTTTAATGTGCAGTTAAAAGCAGAATACAAGTAAAATATAAGGTAAAGAAAACAAATCATGGTATTCAAAATAGAAAAATGCAATAAAGTAATGCACAATACAACAAATAAAAAGCAAACTAACCTTTCCCTCACAGTAAAGTGTAGCAGAGTCTGGGTGAGCCTTTCTAGTAAAGCTCTGAAATGTTTTATTTTACCCCTTAAATAGAAGGTTTAGTTCCTAGCTCAACCCCCTCAGTTGACAGATGATTAACCTTAACTGACCTCTTTTATCTTATGTGTGAGTCTTTAATTGACCTGTTCTAATTTCTGCCTGACTCACAAGAGACAGAGCTGTAGTCTTTTTTCAAGTTTTAATATGCAGTTAAAAGCAGAATGCAAGTAAAACACAAGGTAAAGAAAATAAATCACAGTATTCAAAATAGAATAAGGCAATAAAGGAATAGAAAATACAACAAATAAAAAACAACTAATGTTTCCCTCACAGCAAAGTTCAGCAGAGTCTGGGTGAGCCTTTCTAATAAGCTCTGAAATGTTTTATTTCACCTCTTAAATAGAAGGTTTAGTTCCCGGCTCCACCCCCTCAGTTAACAGACGATTAACATTAACTGACCTCTTCTATCTTATGTGTGAGTCTTTAATTGACCTGTTCTAATTTCTGCCTGACTCACAAAAGACAGCTGTGGTCTCTTTTCAAGTTTTAATATGCAGTTAAAAGCAGAAAACAAGTAAAATACAAGGTAAAGAAAACAAATCACAGTATTCAAAATAGAAAAATGCAATAAAGTAATACACAATACAACAAATAAAAAGCAACCTAACCTTTTCCTCACAGCAAAGTGTAGCAGAGTCTGGGTGAGCCTTTCTAGTAAAGCTCTGAAATGTTTTACTTTACCCCTTAAATAGAAGGTTTAGTTCCTAGCTCCACCCCCTCAGTTCACAGATTATTAACCTTAAATGACCTCTTCTATCTTATGTGTGAGTCTTTAATTGACCTGCTCTAATTTCTGCCTGACTCACAAGAGACAAGGCTGTGGTCTCTTTTCAAGTTTTAATATGCAGTTAAAAGCAGAATACAAGTAAAACAGAAGGTAAAGAAAGCAAATCACAATATTCAAGGTAGAAAAAGGCAATAAAGTAATTCAAAATACAACAAATAAAAATATCTAACCTTTCCCTCACAGCAAAGTGAAACAGAGTCTGTATGAGCCTTTCTAGTAAAGCTCTGAAAAGTTTTATTTCACCCCTTAAATAGAAGGTTTAGTTCCTAACCACCCCCTCAACTCAGACACAAGTCTGTGGTCTCTTTTCAAGTTTTAATTTGCAGTTAAAAGCAGAATACAAGTAAAACACAAGGTAAAGAAAACAAATCACAGTATTTAAAATAGAAAAAGGCAATAAAGTAATACAAAATACAACAAACGATTTGGAAAGGGGCTCCTTGACCCTATCTGACAGGAAGTCTCTAGGGGTTGTGGTATCAAAGTTCTGCCACTCTTAGGCTTAGATTACGATCCCACTATCCATTCCCCTCCCCCCCACAGGACAGACAGAGGGATCCCACCAAATATTCCAATTCCCTGGTGGTCACTTATAATTCTGAATTCAAAAACATTAAAGATATTGTCCACAGGAAGTGAAATATTCTTGAAGTGGACAACGAGAATTTTCAGACTTAGGGTCTACACTCACCATTGTATTCAAGACTGGGAAAATGTCAACAGATGGTTTGAGAACATACATCCCCCCTCTAACAAATTAGACAGAGGCACATGTAAATTTGGGGTTGTCAGCAGTGCCCCCATGTATTACAGCAGGAACAAGTCACTTTAGTTAATTTTTGCCAATCAACTTTTTCTTTGGCAGATGGCAACTACCACACTTAAGGTGGGATTTACATTGCATTAGGTTCCAACTGTCCATGCTTTTATATTGGCAAGACTGAATGACAGTTTTGTAAAACGATTTACGAACACTGTCATGATACATCCAAACATAACCTTAATAATTCACTATTTAAACATTCCCTTTCATGTTCGGGCTTCAACAAGTTCTTGTTTGGGATTTTGGAAGTTGCTCCTTTTAATAAACGGTGCGGCCCATGGGAAACCAGGGTTGAAAGCAGAGTTATTTTGGCAGGTTAAATTAAATGCTTCAGTACACCATGGTTTAAATGGACATTTGTCTATTTTGCATGTTCTAAAGCTAAGGGCAACCAAACTGTAATGTGGGAATGATCCACAATGTTCATCAGTTTGTATTGAAACTTTTTCCTTTTTAACTTTGAGTTAATTCATTTGGACTAGTTTAAGCATAATGCTTTGTCATTATCAAACAGGTCCATGCATTTTTAACAGTTTATATATTTTAAAGAGTGTTTTTTCATTTATTTACCCCACACCAACAAAATATTTTTTCTTAGTTTTTTAAGCTCCTACTTGTCTGTTTTAGGCACTGGACTTATCCACATCAGTTCTTGTATTTGTTACTAATTATCTCGTCAACTTTTTTACTGACAACCAATAGTGCTGTTTGTTCAATCAATTGCATGTATTTAAACCTCATTTTTTAGCACTTCCTGGTTCTGATGGAGTCCTGAGGGGATGAAAACACCCAATTATTTGTACTTGGAATACAGTTCATTTTACTTATTACACCAGTGTGTCATATTCTTGTACTATTGCACAAGTAATTGGAGCTTTACCTAGGGGTTTATGTCTGCTGTATATTGCCAGTGTTTATTTTTGGACCTGGTGTGTTCATTGGATTTAATACTCATTTGTTCGATTCATGTCACAACACTACATGAGCCTCTTGTGTTTGTTAGTTCATTGGCTGCATTCACAGGCCATTTACAGTTGGTTATCTATAAAACACCCACCGATTGCATTTCTATCTTCAAAGACAAAGCTGTTGCATTTTCAATTTTAATGAAAACTAACTGTCTATGCCATTGTTAAGCCATGGCAAATATGATTTTATATAGCAATGCATAGCTGCTTTGGGCTAAAGTCAGAATAATAACTATATCTTTGTATGTTTTCACAACTTTAAAAATTGTTACACTGAAGAGAATTGCAACTGTGTTTTTATTCTGAATGTCTTGCTAATTTTCCAAGAGTCCATGAATTTGTAATAGCTGTTCTGGGGTAATTACTTTGAGTGGCCTGTCTGCATAATTATAAATAACCAATACAGCAGATCTAAAACATCTCAGTATTTTTAATCAATAAATCCAGTCACAGCATTGGCTGCCACACTCTTCCTTTAACTTCTCACATGAAGAAGTCAATTTATGACTGCCTGCTTCAAGATAAGTCTTGTATCTATAAATATATCAGCCATCTGATTGTTTGACTTCTGTTTGGAACACTGTTAATGTTTGCTGACAGGAACTCTGTGAAAAAGTATCCATTCAGCATGCATAATTGAAGACTGGATATTTGGCCAAAGGCTATGCCAATCCAGTGGTATACAGGAATAAAGTCCTGACTGCAGCCCAAGCAACACAGGTTTGATTAGTGGATCAAGTGACCAATGGAGCAACAGGGAGGGATTGGCATAGCCATCCTGAAGTAGGTGGGCTGTCCTGTGGACATTTACAGTGATAATCTAAGTGGTGACTGGGGATAGCACAATGGTAGGCATACCTAAAGTGGGGCATAGGGTGGGGACATGTCTGAGCTTCAATGGAGATGGGATGATACACAGCACATCTCCAATGTATGCCTGCCCCCCCCAAGTGTACCACTAGGACCACAAGAGAGGGGAAAACAGGTAAGTCACAAAGCAAAAGCACTCCGCTGGATGGATATTCAAATGTGCTGAGCCTCAGTGCCCTCATTCCTTTACCTGCCCCAGCATACTGGATTAAGTCCAAGGACAAAGACCACAGCTGGTATATCCAGCATAGACAGGTACCAGGGGACATGGCCAATAATTGTGAAGGATGGGAGGGAGCAAAAAGAATGCAAAGAACATTTAGACATGCACAACTTTTATATTTTGATTTCAATTAATCTCTCCTTAACCATTTCTGTCTCAAATCCTGATTGACACAAGCTTGTTCCATGGGATCTCTGTACCATATATGAAGCTTGTACAGGGTTCAGAGGTCCAAAATGTATGCTACACCACAGATGACTATTTAAGCCTAGCCATGTATCCCAAAAGTATCTGACAAAATTTAGGAACCTTAAGATTATTCTAATGGGCTTTTATATGCTTATCCTTGGGTGGTCAATCAGTTACAGGATACACATAGGTGCCAGACCAGTGATAAATTTCTGACTCCCCATCCACTGACACAGCTTGTGCTTGAATTGGGTTAGGGAAGAACTCTACTTCACCTGGATGGGAGGCCTGTTCCAGGGAAGGGGTAGTCTTTGAGACACACATCTTTTCTTTCCAAAATGTATTTATGTTACAAGCAAGGTTAAAGTCCTGTGACCCGGTAATTTTGATACTATTTGTTTTGTGGATATGCAGAAGGGCCATTAGAATGAGATCTGAGGAGGCCTTGTATGCTAGGAATTGATTGACCCTCAACAGTCTGTAGGAGACCGAGTACAGGGATAGGGCTTTGAGGTAATCCATACTGGGCACGTTGTTTACATCATGTATCCTTTTTGTGGGGAACCTCTGTGGATGTTACAGTTGTTGCTAGTACCTAATCAGGTTCATACAGAAGGGGGTGTTGTACTCAATGATTGTTCTGATGAGGACAAAAACAATGGAGCAATGACTTCCTTGGATCTAGATGCCATACCCTTGCTATAAGTTGTGCAACATAGAATGATTTCATTACTACTATAAACACATGATCATTGAAGGCTAGGTTGCTCTCTATATGCATTCTGAAATCCCTGATTACTATGTTGACTCTTAAGTACGTGTTACCACTGAGGTAGTTTCCATGGGTAGCCAACTTTCCAAAGGATACAATTATGTGTTTCTTGTCATTGAGTTTTAGACTCTGGCTCTGGCACTAGTTATTTGTCTGAGTCAACTCTTCTTGAAAGATATTAGTGTCTTGGAGCTATTCTATAACTACATCTAGTTTGCAATTGACTGCAAAGTTAGTCAGCCAGTGGTCCTTGATGTCAGAGAAGTAGATGCAAAAATAGAGTGGACCCAGTACAGAGTACTGAGTGACTCTGCTAGGGACTGGCTTCTTTGTGGAGGTTGACTCCCACATCGTAACTTCATGGGTCCTATCTGAGAGTTACCCAGCTATCAAGTAGGTGACACAGAGTTTTATACCTAATTCCATGAGTTTGTCTACAATGCCCAAGTAAGGTATTATAAAAAATGCCTTAGTCAGGTGAAGTTAGGCAGTATGCACTGTTTTTCCCTCATCCATTGCTTTAAAACCTTCTTGAAGAACTTCACTAGGTTAAGTAAGCATGATTTGCTCATGATTAAGCTAAACTGTGTTGGATCCAGTATCTGAAGATTTCCTGTATCATTGTTATTCATTTTCCATGATAATTCTTAACATGGCATTGCATTTGGGACCAGACAGACTTATGTGTCTGTAGATACCAGGGTATATAGATAGCCTGCCCTTGTGTAGAGGGTTTACCATTACAGTTCACCATTCATGTGGCATGAAGCCTGTCTGGAGGCTATGTTTAAATAGTGACTCTAGTGGCTCTTATCAGTCACGTTTATGCTATATATGATAGACAGATGATGAAATCAGCGAAAAAAAAAAAAAAAAGGAGAGTAGTATTGATCAAATTGAATTCAACCACAAGTCTTGGCGAATACCTTCACATGGCGGAGCCTGTTTTCATAAAAAGTCACCAAGGCAACGGTGATACATAGACTGTATCTAACACAGAGCAGATCATAGACAGAGGTAGTTTAAAAATTAAAAAGACAGCTGGGTGCATAGGTCTCAGGATAGAAAGTATACAATCCTGGTGTACACAACGGTGCAAGGCTGGAAAAAAATATCAGTGTAGAATTGTTAAGATATGGAAACACTCCTACAATGGAATTAGACGAGACTAGGAGAGGAGGATGCCCCCCCCCCATTGTAGGAAAGAAATACAGACCACAAAAATAACACAAAAAGTTGACAAGCCAAAAATACCCATAAAGATGAAGAAGTGGACTATTAAGGGTAAGGAAGAAATTATGTATTTTTACTATTATGCAGAATTTCCAGATATAAGATACTTAGAAAGATTAAGGGAGAAATTAGAGGAAATAAAAATACTTGCACAAGAAAAACTGTCAAATGCTTCAAATGCAAAATTTGCATTCATTAATACAACAGATCCATGAAAAATATGGCACAGACAAAGAAAAATTATGCTGCCTGGAAAAAAAACACAACTGAGAAAGTAAATAACATATAAAGAACAAAACCCAAAGATTTTTGAAAGGTATGAAAATAGACAGTGGCATGGGAAAGAAAATGAGGCCTAATATGCTACAATATTTAAACAAAGGAAAAAGCTGAAGTGATCAATAAAAAAACAGCACAAAGGCATCTGCTTAAGGAAAATTGTACAATGCAAAAAATAAGAAAACAAAGGGGAAAAGTTGAAAAGAGGAATAATAATGGAGAGATTAAAGAAATAGAAACTGAAGTTATGGATTACCTGCGAAGAAAAGGATTTTGTGTAGAAAATCCAATACAGGTAATGTCACGGCATGATGGAGCAATGAATCCCCAAACTAAGGATAAACAGTCAAAGCAGGAGGCATTTGAAGACTTGCCATGTGATAATGATCTGGAGCCTCCTGTAGGAAACCACTATAAATGTGCAGTTGAAGCTGCACAGTAGGAGAAGAAGCAGGAAACAGTAGCAACAACACAGGAAACAGTAGCAACAATGCAGGAAACAGTAGCAACAACGATGCAAGCAATGTTGTGGAGTGATGGACCAATGAGTTGCCACATGAAGGAGCAGCAGATAATGCAGGATGCATCTGAAGAGGATGTAGTTCTAGTTTACTTCCCAGAAAACAACCTTGTTTAAATACTTCTTATCTACTTTTTGTGGACAACTTAAACTGTACAGTTCATAAGATGAAGAGTTGAAAGCACAACTGCTAGTGGTTAAAACTTTCTCAGATGACAAGAATATCATCTGGTCTTGATAAATGTGCAAAAGCATCGTTTAAAGAGGAAAGTTGTAACACCAATAAAATATCAATCTGGTAGAGGAATCTGATAAAAAGGAACTTGAGCAAGAGGGATTGTATAAATATTTAGGAAATGTTAAAGGACTGGAAATAAAACATGAACAAATACAAATAAAATTCATAAAGGAATACTTTAGAAGACTAAAATTAATACTGAAAATTTACTTGACATCTAGGAATAAAGTCCAAGCTATAAAGGAATTTGCTTTTCCTGCTGTAATTTACAGTTTTGGGGTGCTTGACTGTCCTCAAAAGGTATTGGATTAGCTGCACAGGAAAACAAGAAAAATGCTTCATGCTTATCAAATGATACACAAGAATCAGTGTATAGCAAGATTAGATATTCTTCGCTCTGAAGGAGGTATTGACCTCCTCGAAGTTGATTGACTGGGACTGTTTACACATCTGCTGCCCTACCAAACCCAAACATATTGAAAGTTTTAAAACATGAGGAGAAAAGCTCTAAGATGAATTATCTGCTTAGTTTAGTAGAAGTATATTGGTATCAAGTGGGAAAGGAAATAAACCCAGACATAGACAAAAATCAGACAGCAATTGAATGTGCCAAAAAAAGCAAAAGAAAGAAAGAATATAAAGAGAAGGATCAGATGAGAAGGAAAGAAATGCGGGAAAGGAATAAATATTATGGCAAGTACAGAGATCCTATGGAACAACCTTGTGTCAATCAAGATTTGACACAGGAATGGTTAAGGAGAGATTAATTGAAACTAAAAAATGAAAGGTTAATAATACATACATACATACAAATACATACTAATGTTTCAAGCACAGGCATTAAAGCCCTTCTAGCTTGCCAATATACCAAAAAACATATTTCCATAATAAATGTCCAGGCTGTTCTTAAAAATATCTAAACCAGTACTTGCTTTAATGTAATTTGGTAGTCTGTTCCATGCATGAGCTACTCTGTCAGAGAACCAATTAGTACACTTCTCAGTCCTATATAATCTTCTATATAGATTGACTGATGATTCTGTAGTACTTTTTGATAACCCCAAACATTCCCAGAGGTAGTTGTCCCTAATAATAATGGCAGCCCAGGATTGTTGACTACATACACATTGGTTTACCGAGTCCATTGAATCTGTTGGGGGAAACAGACAAATGCAGGTTCTGTAAAAAAGAACTGGAAGCAGTCACGCATCTTATTACTGGGTGTGATACACTCACGCCAGAGGGCCTATATACTGAAAGGCACTGTCACGTAGTAAGACTGTTGCTATGGGAATTGTGCACTACAAATACTATAATACTGAAGTAGCTGAGAAGCATTGAAAACATGAACCACAAAGCATTGCAGAGAATAATGAAGTTTATATCACATGAGATTGCCCATTACCTACAGTTTAAAAAATGTGTATGAGAAAAACAGATATAATAGTCCAAGAAAAAAAGACAAAAGTAGCATTAATCATTGAAATTGCTACACCTGGTGACTGCAGTGTCTTGACAAGCAGAAAGACGCAAAGTCATAAAATACCAGGATTTGCGGGCAGAAATGAGAGCAGTGTGGAAGAGAGATACTCAGACACTTATAATAGTAGTCGGAGCAACAAGTCTATTACAAAAAAAAAATTACAATCATAAATATGCTATCAATATATATATATATATATATATATATATATATATATATATATATATATATATATATAAACTCTGTATGAATTACAGAAGAAATCATTTATGGGCACATTGTGGGTGGTATAAAGAGCACTTTTGGCTAACATCAAGACTGAAATGCTCCAATACTAATTTTATGAACATCAATTGTTCCCTGATTTTGGAATGAGGTCCATTTCTGTCATGGTATTAAAACCCAAAGGACTCAGAGTATTTAAAAAGAGATGCATCCTGGGATATTATCAGGGCCCACTGATGCAGTATTCTTGGCCTTGGAGAGCAGATTCAGAACCTGCTCCCTAGTGGTAATTGGGAGATTATGTTTAATGGTACTTTCTGAGGGGTGCCTGGGGTGGAGAGGGTTACAACTGAAGATGAATTTTTTTATTATACACCCTGTTGATGTTGTGAGTCTACCAGGATAGCTTGTTTTTGAGTTTCTTTCTTCCTTATTCCTGGTAGCCACAGCTGTCTCCAAGCATCTGTTAATATGATTGTAGACAGTATCTCTAAACAATGGTTCCCCTTTATAATCTCGAAATACTGAAATCTCGAATTTCAGTATCTTGAGACGATAAAGCCGAAACTTCAAAATAGTGAAAGTGCATAAGCGTGAATCTGAATATCTTGAATCTGCACTTATGCATTTACGCTACATTACGTGAAGTATTTGGCTGGGATGGTGTCCGGAATTTAAGGTGAATGAGTGTATGTGAGTGTTTTTGTAAGTTGTATGTGTGGGTTAGGGTAGGGAGGTGGAATTATGAGTGTGAGTGTTTGATGTGTTGGTGTTTGTGTATGTGTGATGTGTGTGTGTGTGTGTGTGTGTGTGTGTGTGTGTGTGTGTGTGTGTGTGTGTGTGTGTGTGTGTGAGTGTAGAATGTGTGGGTGTGAGTTTTTTCTTCTGTTTGTGCGATCTCGGAGTTGGTATATATATATATAAGTGGGGGGGTTGCTCCCCTGATTACATGTAGTGTAGGGTTGTGTAGTTTGTGTGGTGTGGGTAGAATGGTGTGTGTGTGTGTTGTGTGGTGTATGGTGTGTGTATGTTCATGATTGTGTGTTTCGTGCTTTTGGGTTTCAGGATTGTGAGTCGTTCACCTTTATAGTTTCAAGATACTGAAATTTGAGATTTTAGTATTTCAAGATTATAAAGGGGAACCATAAACAATATATGCATAGGTAGCAGTGTTCTTAGGATTTGTGGGGGCTGGAGATTTTGCCAAATTATCACTTAACAGAAAGTTTGTGCTAGAACAGTTCCTAAATGTTCCAATGTTATCAGGGATCCAGGGTTTTATTTTTATTTCAAAGGAGACAATTTTATTGTCCAACCTTTCTAGAAAGGACATTACACTAGAAGGGATGTAGCTTTCATTCATGTAAGTGAGGGTCAGATCTAGTATGTTCCCACCCCTATTGTGCATATGGACTATATAGTCCAGTGTGTCTGTGTTGCCCATTCCTAGAATTTCTGATCCTGCAAGTTTGGGGTCGTGTATGATTCCCAGTTTAAAACGGAGTAGTTAAGGTCACCCATGAATATGGTATTGGGTTCAATGGTAAGTGTATCCAGTAAGTGTAAGTATGTATTATGGGTTTCTTGAGTAAAAGGGGAGACCTATAGTTTGCAAGAATATGGTACTGGACTTTGTCTATTGATAGTTTGGACATTTAGAAGCTCAAACACATCATCATGATTGACAAACCTTGAGGTATGTTTGTGTTTAATGTAAACTGAGACTGCTCCACCCAGAGGTGCAGCTGGTTCAACCAGCACCACGTACTGATCACAAAGTAGCACCCCACCCTCTCAGCTCTTAAAGTGACAGGAAAAAAAGGCACACCTTTCAACTGTCCAGTTTCTTGTTTAGACTCCAGGCTTTGAGCAGACACACCTTTAGTTTTTTTTTATGGTTAGTTTTGCTATATCAGGTTTGTCAGTTTGCCATTTCCTAAAAATGATGCAATGGGGGAGGACAATATTTTACCAATATTCAAAATCCTAGAGGGGACAAGTGCAGACCATCCCTGGCAAAGCAGCATGGTTTGTTGACCATATCCTCCCAAAAACTAAGTCAGTTCTTAAAAACAATCATTTTTCTGTTCATATTGTTGTCAACATCAAATTGGGGAACACTTCCAATAATCTACTCTGGGTCTTCTCTGGGTCAGAGTGGTTTATGCTTGAGGAAAGGAAATGAAAAACTGGATCTGTAAAATCAGAACATCACAGGAACAGTCAGCTGAGATCTTACAGAGTTCATCTGTAGACTCGTATAAGTTAATTATACTAGTAAGATGTCTGAATATATCTGTAAAGGCTATATACAGAAGATTTAAACACTTAAATGCCCATAATCTGCCGCTATGCTCTGAAATGTGGGGAAAAAGTCAATTATTTAAAACTCTATTAATATTTCAGTGAAACAGTTAGCAAATATACTAGTGAAATTAGTACTCTAAACTTAAAAGCTTCCCCAACTGAAACTTGAAGTGAGCTGGTATGTCACTCAGTAGCAGGCCACCTCCCATTTGCTCTACTTACTAACAGGTCATATGTAATCCACCCATGTCCTATTATTATTATTGTTGTGTGCCTTAGATATTGACATCAGTTTGTAAAATGCAATAACATTTACCTGCATACCACTTCTCAGTTACAAAGACATCACTGGCTGGATTGGGCAAGCCAAAGGTTCAGGCACATTTTTTTTATTTAGATATAAATAAAAAATGCTGACATGGTAACAGATAAACCAGGTAGCTGTGTTACAAGCACATACTGCTCATGGTAATGATCCACCTCTGACTGAATTATAATGGGGATGGGTGCATGCCAAGAGTAAATGTTGCTCCAGACAAGAGACCTGAACCTGTTGATAGGGTTGTGACAAAATACTGCCCACAACAATGATTAATTGACTGAATTTTTTACTTCTTTTTTGCCCTTGCATCACTGGTCATCATACTCCCCTCTGCAGGTGCTACATACAGGAGGTAAAAGTCAACCAACAGAGAACTGAGTTAATAATACATACCTGAGGTTTTGTAGCTTTAACGTTTTAATCCCCATGTGGATGCCTGCAGCTGCACCAGGTTTCAGCATGTAATGGGCACTATTCAGCGTGTGTCAATTACTTCTGTGGTTGACGTGCTATAACCCTACTAATCTACTTCCCCTTTCCCTTACAGCCAGCATTCCTACTGGATCACTGACCTCCACTGGGGATTCAACATGTAAATGAAGTCCAGACATGCACTACATCTCCTCCACCTTAAGAAAGGCAAACCTGCAAAGCCACATCACTAATCACCCTTGACAAATACACACACACACACACACACACACACACACACACACACACACACACACACACAAACACACACACACACATAAACTAGTTCCAACAGGTGCCTGAGTCACCATTCAAACTTAGGTTAGCTGGATCATATAAAAACGTTATCCCTCTAAGCTAACAGAGATGGCTGTGATCATGTTTCCAGTTTACAAAACGAATGCTTGGAGCAATAAGAGGATGAGTTTGGGATGCAGATAATGTTTGTTAAGATTTGTGAAAAAGTGTTATATTTTTTTCTTCCAGGAGTTGAACAAATATCTCAGATTATATTGTTGTGTCTGTGTGTGTGTGCTCGCACGTGCACGTGCACGCACGTGTGTGTGTGTGTGTGTGTGTGTGTGTGTGTGTGTGTGTGTGTGTGTGTGTGTGTGTTTATGTGTGTAGCAAACATATTTCTGTAAGCAGAATTTCTTTTATTTAATCACAGCTATACATTAGAGGTCAACTCAGTGTTTGAAGGCCTCGGGTTCCTATAAAATGATCGAAGATGCATTCTTTTGAATGTGTCTTGATTGAACTGGAAAGCACGAAAAGGCAAAATAGCAAAACAGCATACAAGCAAATTCTTTCCCTGGGAAAGAAATTGCTTGGCCGCTTCAGTTACTTTGCCGTTTTCATGACTGTAGTGCAATCCCGGAGTTGGTATATTTAAGAAGGGGGGTGTGGGGGGCAAAGCCCTCCACTGTATGTAAGGTTTTAAATTTTTGTTTTTGTTTTGAATAACAGCGATTTTTTTTTCCCTTGGAAAAAAAAATCACTGTTCTAAGCGTTCAAGATTGTAAACTTCCGCTTACATGGGTTCGATAAGTCGTCATTCTCTTTTTTAAGCGTTCAATGATTTAACATAGACCTGAAGGCCTCACAGTAGATGAAATGATAAGCTATATGTTTTCTTAAAGGCACACCTGTATAGACATTGCAATATAATCCTAATGATAGAACTGTAAGCGTAACCACATATGCAGCTGTCATACCTAGCACTAAAAATCTTCAAGTAGGTGTCACGAGATGCATAACCCATCTCATCATCAATGTGACTGTTGGATATTAGCATACTGGACACTGTCGAACTGAGATGTCTGAACAAAATATTCTCACATGGCAGCAGGCATAGTGGCACACATCTGTGTCCCATAACATGAGCATGCATCATTCTTTAGCTGTGTTAGCTCCCTCCCCACCAAATATCAGTCATACCAAACAGACATATTCATATATACATACCCACATATATCCAGATACAGCCCCAGCACAAATTGTTGTACAGCACATAGAGAGTGTTCCTGCTATATAATGATGTCTTATCTGCTTGCACCATCTCCTTTTTTTTAAGCCTGTAATAAATTCTCACTAAAGACAAAAGGCAAACATACATTAATATGTCATATATGTTCTTATTTATAACTATACTGAGTCCAACATTACATATACTGCTCAATTCCTGCATTCCCTTAAACTTCACTCCTCCTGTAGAAAATTATTTTGCATGTATTGTTTATACAATTTCCAATTATTTTTATGTAAATCTCAATCCCTTTTCTAAAAATTCCACTTCCAGTTTTTTATTGCTGTTACAATATTCAATACTTCAGATACAGTTGGCTTAGACTTTGATTTCCATTTTCTAGTAATTGCTTTTTTTGGCAGCAATTAGAATTAAAGATAACAAGGCCTTACTATGTCTAGGCAATTCAGATCCTGTGTCCCAGCCCAAAAGAATAATTTCCTTAGTTACACCTTTGCTCATCCAATATTTGTGAAAGAGTGTTCAGAAGGCAATTTTTAAAGTCTCTGATAACTAAAACGAAAGCTGTAGGTATGAAGTGAAGACAAAACGAACTGATAATATCCAGTATTTATTCCACACACTATCAAAGAATCGTCCACACGCTGTCACAAATCATTAATGCTTTTTTTAAAAAACATCCATGCGTTTTCGTCCCCACAAAATAGGACTTCATCAGATGAATGAAAAAAAAAAACCCTCATCAGTATTTATACTAATTTAAAACTGATAATCCAATAATGTTCCTTAATTACATTTCAAACAATCAAATCAGCATTCTAGTGGGCTCATAAATATTCATTAGCTCATTTAAATATAAAATATTAACTTCATTTTATCCCTTATCGAAAATTAAAAACTTATTAATAAATCCATTGAATATATAAATATTTATAAAACCATAACATTTTTTTTAAAAAAGTGTATTTTATATAACTTATTTTAAGCAGGAATGAGTACTATATTTAATACAACCATTGTGCTATTTACAACTCATAGGGAACAGTGCCATCAATTGTCTTAAAAAAATATTACTTTATGTTTGTCCTTTTTATATTTTGGCAGCCCTTATTTTAAGCAGTGGTAATATGGAAAGGTGTTCATTCAACCCTGGAAATCTACCTGCTTCCAGAGTTACCTGCCACCACAACTCTTTATATTTGATTTTCTCTTCCCATATACCACCCCTAATATCGTATTTAACTTGATCCAGTACTAAAAAGTGGAATTTATACCCTTCACATGTTTTAGAATGTTTAAATAATGCATTTGTTTCCTTTCCTTTTGAAATGTCATAAATGTGTTCGCATATTCTCCTTTTCAGGGTTCTCTCTGTTTTCCCTACGTAAAACGAACCACATTTTTGACATATAGCAAGGTATACTATTCCCCTGGTGTCACAATTATAATACCCTTTACTTTGTATCCATCTTTTTCTACTTTCCAAGAAAATCTCTTCTTTATTAGAAATATATCCACACTGATTGCACCTACCACATTTGAAGGTGCCTATTTTCTTTCCACCTTCCCTAAAAAGTTTCATTTGGTTACCACTGTTGTTATTTTTATTTTCTAAAATATTTCTTATACTACTAGAGTTTTTATAGACCACTTTTGGTAATGACTTCGGTATTTCTTCCAAATCTTTCCCACTCCTTTTGAAAAGTTCCTTTTATAGTAAAGTTAGTTGCATTATATTCCAAAACCAATGCCTGTTGATATGTACCTGGATTTTCTGATTCTTTATTAACCTTTTTATACTCTTCCTTCTCATTATTAATCATAATCCCCTTAATAGGTTTAAATCTATTTTTCTACCATTTACAACTTCAGCCTTAATTTTCTTAATAAATTCATTGGGGTACCCCCTTTCCAAAAACATTTGTTCCAGCAGTTCACATTCTTCAGAAAAATCATTCTCTAGGCTAGTCATTCTACAACCTCTTACAAATTGTCCCTTCACTATATTCCTTTTACAATGTAAAGGATGTGCACTATTATAGTGAAGGAAAAAATTGCAAAACGTGTCTTTCCTATGTATCCTGGTTTCTAGTTCATTGTTTACTTTGTAAATTTCTAAATCCAAGTATTGAAGAACATCATATGATTGTTTGTACGTAAACTTGAGAAATTTAGTAGGATTACTTATATATGTCATAAATTCTTCGAATTTTTCACTACTCTCTGTCCAAAAAATAACTATGTCATCCAGAAATCTATGATATAGGGACCAACAAGACTTAAATTTAGAGTGTAAGACAAAAGTTTCTTCCCATTTTGCTAGAATAATATTCGCAAAGGTAGGGGCACAAGCAACTCCCATGGATACTCCCTGTATTTGTTTAAATAGTTCACCATTAAATATTAAAAAGTTGTCCTTTAGAATTATATCCATGAGTGCTGTACTTACTACCTTTTCATTATGTGACATAGTTTTGTCCTGAAAAACAGCCTCCTCAAACATTTTCATACCCATTTCGTAAGGTATACAAGAGAACAAATCAATTATATCTATTGTAACAAACAATAAGTTATCTGAATATAACTCAGTTTTAATTTTTCTTAACAGATCCCAAGAATCTCTAAGGATGGCCTTATTCTGAAGCCAAATATGTTTAGTTTTTGTATCAACATATTTAGCTAATGGTAAAGTTTTAGATCCATCAGCAGATACTATAGGCCTTAACGGCGGGTCCTCAGCACTTTTATGAATCTTGGGTATTCCAAAAATACTAGGAATTTGAAGTCCTATTTTGTGGGGACGAAAACGCATGGATGTTTTTTAAAAAAAGCGTTAATGATTTGCGACAGCATGTGGATGATTCTTCGATAGTGTGTGGAATAAATACTGGATATTATCAGTTCGTTTTGTCTTCACTTCATACCTACAGCTTTCGTTTTAGTTATCAGTGACTTTTGAAAGCTTTCACTTCATCTTGTTATTAATTTTTAAAGTCTGCCAACTCATTACACTCCCAAGACATATGTTCCCAGTTACCTCTTTCATTCCCATCATGCCTCCAACATTTGACATTCTTTGGAGTCTGCTTGGGTTGTAAAAATATCAATGTAGATGCTTTCAAGCAAAAATCTAAACCTTCTAGACATTGTTGCACAGTCTGGATCCATACATATCTCTTCCCATTGTTCCCTAGTAAATTGCTTATCCAGTCTCTCTTCCCAATTTTTTCTAACCTGCTCTGATTGATTCTAATAGTTACTGTGCAATATTTCATAAGCCTACTAATTATCCCTTTTTACCAGCAGCTTCTCTTTTAGATACATTTAAATCTCTACCAGAGCAGGTCTTTCACTTAGGATTCATCTATCCCTTTCTGTTTGCTTATATTCTGATATCAATCCCTGGTAGGGAAGGAAGTCTCTAGCCTGCAGTCTAAATGTCTTCTTGGCCTCATACTATTCCATTACCTTTCCTTCTCTAGTTATTTGCCCAATATTTTAGTTCCTTTGTCCACTATATTCCATCATCCTCATGCGTGTTTTCTATACCCCTAACTTGCATTCATCCATATTGGCAAAATCTCCTTTCTTCATTCTTGTATTGTCTTAGTTATTATAATACTTTCTGTCACTTTATGAATATAATATTGTTTTTCACTTTTTAATTTCTCCAAATCTTTTGGGTTTCTAATACTTTGATGGGAATAGATCCCATTCCTGTCAAAGTACAATTAAAGTTCATGAAATTAGTATTGTTTCAATCTTTAATGTCAGCCAAAATGCTCTTCGCAGCACTCGCAATGTGCCCAGTAATGACTTCTTCTGCAATTCGTATGGGGTTACATGGATTGGTAACATATCTAAATATGACTGTAAATTCTTTTTTATAAGACCCGTTGTTCCAACTACTGTTGAAACTGTCTGGGTATCTTTCTTCCACATTGTTCTTGTTTCTGCCTGCAGATACTGATATTTTATGATTTTGTGTCTCTCTGTATGCAAGACACTGTAGTCACTGGGTGTAGCAATTTCAATGATCAATGCTACTTTTGTCTTGTTTTCTTGGACCACTATATCCAATTTTCTAGCATCTATCTTTTGAACTGTTGGTAGTGGGTGATCCCATGTGATTTAAACTTCATCATTTTCTATGATACTTTGTGGGTCTTGTTTCCAGTGTTTTTCAGCCACTTCAATACCATAATATTTGCACAATCCCCAGTGCAACAGTCTTGCCACATTAATATGCCTTTTGGTATACAGTCCTTCTGCCATTTGTATGTCACACCCAGCAACAAGGTGTGTAATGGTTTCCAATTCAGTTTTACAAAACCTACTATTTGTCTGTCTCTCCCACGTGTTCAATGGACTTTGTAAACCAGCATGTATGTATCCCACTGTCTTGGGCTGCAAATATTAACCTTTCATGTCTTGGTTTGAATTTGTCTCTCCTTAACCATTCCTGTGTTCATTCCTGATCAACATGAGGTTCTTCCAGAAGCTTTCTATACTTGCAACTATATTTATGCTTTTTCCACATTTCATGCCTTCTCATCTGACCCTTCACCTTATATTCTTTCTTTTGTTTTTTGGCACATTCAGTTGCTGCCTGATTTTTATCTACTTCTGGTTTGATTTCCATACCTGCTTGACACCGATATGCTTCTGCTAATTAAGCAGCGAAGTCATCTTAGATTTATTCTCCTCATGTTTAAAGACTTTCACTACATTTGGGTCTTGTGAGGTCAGAAGATATGTGTGAACTCCCATGATTTCAGACCTATACATGTAATCATTTTCAAAGAGGCCTATCAGAATGGGGAATATATAATCTTGGTGTACACTGATTTTTATAAATCATTTGATGAGCATGAGGCATCCTTCTTGTTTTCCTGTCTAATCTATCCAACTCGTTTTGGGGCCAGTCAATCACTACAAAACTGTAAGTTAGGACAGGAAGAGCAAATTGGTTTATAGCCTGGATTTTGTTCCTAGATGTCAACACTGTTTTCAGAATGAATTTAAGTCTTCTAAAGTATTATATACTAAGTTTTATTCGCATTTGTTCATGTTTTATTGTTGATCCTTCAATTCCCAAATAGTTATACACTCCCTCTTGCTCAAGTTCTTTTATATCAAATTCTTGTCCCAAACTGATGTTTTTTCTGATGCTGCAGGTTTCCTGCTTTAAAGGTTGCTTTTGTACACTTATCAAGACCAAATGACATTCTTATATCATCTGTAAAAGTTTTGAAAGCCTGCACCTTTGCTTTCAGGTCCTCATATGATGAGCTCTACAGTTTTAAATCATCAACAAAGAGAAGGTGAGAAGTCTTTATACTCTGTTGTTTTTAGGAGCCAAATTGTAACCATGGCCTAAGTTGTTAAGTAAACAGCTTAATGGGTTAATGGCAAGGCAGAATAGCAACGGTGACAGAGAGTCACCCTGGAATATCCCCCTTTGAATTTTTATTCCTGGGATAATAATCTGTCCTTTATCATGGCTTAATTGCAAAGTGGTCTGCCACTGTTTCATAATCACTGTAATGTAGTCAATCAGTGTAGAGTGTAGCTTATACATTTTTAAGCACTGTTTTATCCATGAATGTGGGATACTATCAAATGCTTTTTTATAGTCAATCCATGCCATACTTAAATTCTTCCCCTTTTTAAGTTCAGTATGACTTTATTTAACAACAAATGATCCTTTGTTCCATATGACTTTCTTTTATTGCCCTTTTGTTCTACTGTCATAATTGAGTTTTCTTCAAAATGACTATAAACTCTGTCGGCATCAATTCCCGTGTATAGTTTATACAGAGACGGAAGGCAAGTTATTGGTCTATCATTTTTAGAGTAGCTTGCAGGTTCACTCTTAAGAAGGAGAATTGTTTTTGCTGTTGTTAGCCAGGTTGGTGTCTGTTTGGGGTGTGCATATAAATAGTACTTACTCATGGCTAAATCCTTGTGCAAAAATGTTAATAATTTTAACCGAATGTTAGGTACTGCATCTGGGCCTGGGGTTTTCCAATTAGAGGCTTTTCTTAACTTTGCCTCAATCTCTCTGGCTGTTACTTCATTCCATTTTATATCCTGCACCTTTAAACTTCTTATTCTTTCTTTTACTTCTATCCATTTAGCATCTCTGATATGTTCCACAGGATATTCATAGATACTTCTCCAAAATGCATCTATTTCCTCTTTTTTGGCGGTCTTTCAATTCCTTTTACCTAATTTCCCAATTCTCTATAAAACTTATTTGGGTCATCAATAAATTTCTTATTTTGTACTTTTCCTTTATATTTTATCTGTGTATCTTCTAAGATTTTCTGCTTATGCTGAAATTTTTAGTTTATTTGCGATAGTGCATGATATGCCTGGTCTGTTCTAATGCTGTGCATTGCATTAATCACATCTATCTTTCTCAGTATTTTTGATGATCAGTTCCCTCTTGTATAATCTCCTAAGAGTGACACTTCTTGTCTTAATTGCTTTATTGTTTTCTCTAATCAATCTTTCCATTATGGTATTCGATTTCTCCCCTTCCTTTCCCTCACTACCCTGTGTTCTTGTGGTAGAACTTTATCAGTTATTAATTTAGCAGCACAGTAATATATCCTGTTTATTTCTATTATATCACATGGATCTCTATGGACAGTCCTAATTACTGCATTCATTTGTTTTATGACTTTTGACTTTTGGGGTTTTATTGACCTTTTGCAGTCAATCTCATTGATCTTACTTTATCTATCCATGTCTCTTAAATCAAGCAACTCTTCTCTTAGCTCATTTTCTTCCAAACTGAGGGCATATCCATTGTTTCCATTTCCTGTGGAAATTCTATAGAAAGTTCTATAGCATCTTCCTGTGGCACCCTCTCTTCAATTTCATCCTGTGTCATCTGTTACTCTGTCATATGGGAACTCATTGACCTATCACTCCTCATCATTGACTGCATCAGAGTTTCCACAGTTTCCTGTTCCTTTCCTAGTTGCTTAGCTTCAAGTGAATGTTTATCCTGATTTCCTGTGGAAGGCTCCAAAATATCTTGATATGGCACCTGACCAATTGCTTCCTGTTCCACTGTTTTCCCCTTAATTTGGATATCCATTGCTCTATTCTGTTGTGGTGCTTTCTGCATTCGATTTGATACACTGAATCCTTCATTTTGCAGGTTCTCCATAACCTCAGTTTCTATTTCTTTAACTTCTCCATTACAAATCTCCTTTTCTACTTTTCCTCTTTGTCTTCTTATTTTTTGTATTGTAAAGTATTCTATGTCCATGTTCCTTTGCCTGTATTTCTCTTCCAATATATTTGGTGCTGCTCTTTTTGCATTGGTTAGTTTTGCTTTCTCCTTTGCATAAATATTACACCATATTAAATCTCTTTTTCTTTCCCGTGTCCATATTACCTCTTCAGATGTTTGCTGATCTTCCTATTTCTCCTTACATTGGAGACTCACTCCATCATGCTGTGATATAACCTGTATTAGACCTTCTACACCAAATTCTTCACTTTGCAGGCACTCCATAACTTCAACTTCTATTTTTTTAACTTCTGCTTTACTAATCTTCTATTCTATGTTCCGTCTTTGTGATATTTTTTAATTGTAAAATGTTCTATATCTGGTTGCCTTTGCCTGGATTTCTCTTCAAATATCTTTTGGGCTACCTTCTTTATATTGATTCATTTGTCTTTCTCCTTTGCATAAATATTGCATCGTATCAAATGTCTCTTTCTTTCTCATGCCCATATTTCTTTTTTATATTGTTCAAATATCTCTGGGTTTTGTTGTTTATATTTCCACACTTCCTCAGATGCTTCTTTTTCCAAACAGATCAAAGTTTCTTGATCTATATACTGTTTTTCACACATCTGTTGCATTAATGAATGCAAATTTTCATTTGAAGCTTCTGACAGTTTTTCTTGCGGAAGTATTTTTCTTTCCTCTAATTTCTCTCTTAATCATTTTGCATATCTTGTGTCTGGAAATTCTGTTTTTTTTGCATAATTGTAACAATATATAATTTCTCATTTTCAATAGTCCACTCTATCATCTTCTTTGACCTATCAGTTTTTGTGATTTTTGTGGACTACTACTCTACAACAGGGAGGCCATCCTCCCCCTGGGCCTGGCCTGGTCCCATTGTAGGAATGTTTCTGTATTTTGAGGATTCTACACTGTCATTTTTTCCAGTCCTGGCACTAGTGCGACTTCCAGGATTGGGCACTTTTTTATCCTGGGTCTTGTGCATCGAACTATCTCTTTTAATGTTTGATCTACTTCTGTCCATGATATATGCTATATAAATACAGTCTATATATCAGTGTTGTCTTGGTGAGATTTTGTGAAAACAGGGCACAGCTCACGAAGGTACTCACAAAGACTTGAGGATGAATTCAGCTTCAGCACTACTCTTCTCCTTTGCTTGCTGACTTTTCATCTCTCCATTCGGACCCTATATATAGGATATCTATAATATTCTATATGGCTGTTGTTATTCTCCTTAAGGATCTGCATCCAAAATACCACTATTTCCTTATTTCTTGAATTTCATCCCAGTTTCATTATGATCCCTTTCAACATTGTATTATAACATTCTGCTTGTGTTATGTATATAAGTCTTAACTATGTAGCTCTAAAATATGCCTTTGGATCAGATAATGCTAAACCACCTTGTTCTATTGGAAAGATGATATTTTCCCATATAGCCCTTGCCCTTTTTCCCTCCCAGATAAATTCTTGCAGCTCTGCTTATATCTTACTATCCATATCCATAAAGAAGGTTCTTCCACATATCCTCAGCTGCCATAACAGAAACCTTTTTGATCCATACTACTAAATACTACATCTTATATTGTTCCCATAAATATGGGTATTGCTGAACCAACTCATGTGATGGTACATCATTTCCAGCTATATCCTTTGTTTTATCTTCAATAATTTTATATCACAAAAAGCCCTGAAACTGCCTCAAAATGTTCATAGGTTCATAGGTAGGTACTAGGCTATTGGCCCTAGGGCCTATACAAGCCTAGCCAAAAAGGCACCCTGGCTTTTGCCACCCAAGAAAATTATTTTCCTCTGCCCCTGTCAAGCAGAACCACAGAAGTGATCCCCAGGGTGAATTTTCTATTACCCATCCAATCATCAAGATTTTTCTTGAAGAGTGCTAATGAGGAGCTCTGTTTGACATAGATAGGTAGTCTGTTCCAGAGTATGGGAAGTCTCTGGGACAGGAATCTATCCCTCCAGCATGTTCTGTTTATTGTGGTGACAAGGTTTAGGTCCCTAGAGCATGCAGCTCGGAAGGATTGTGATTTCTTTAAGTGGAGCATGTCCAACAGCTCTGGGTTTGACATAGCTTTGTATGTTAGACAGAGATTGTCTCTGAGTAGGCAATATGCAATGGAGTAAAGCTGGAGTTTTTTTAGATGGTCTGCATAAGGCATATGTTTGAGGCCAATAATCCTCTTTGTGAGGTATTTTTGTGGCCTTTCCAGTTGTTGTAGATGTCTTGTGAGGTACATACCAAAAGGGGCGTTGTACTCTATAATGGGTCTAATGAGTGATGAGTAGAGGGGAACAATGACTTCTTTTTTTCTGGATGAGAAACCTTTTGTGAAGAGGTGTGCCATGTAGAAGGATTTCCTGACCCCTGTGGCGATGTGATTATCAAAGGAGAGACTACTGTCCACCTGTGTCCCAAGGTCTCTTATCACATTTTCAGTGTTAAGTAGACTACCGCCTATGTGGTAGTTCATGGGTACAGAGTTTTTTACCAAAGGGGATGACGATGCACTTTTTGGCATTGAGCTTGAGACCATGGCTTTGACACCAGGCATCTGTCTCAGTGAGGCCCTTTTGTAGGATGTCCACATCATTAGGAGTTTTGATTATGGCTCCTAGTTTGCAGTCATCTGAGAATTTAGTTAGCCAAAGACCTTCTGTGTTAGTCTGTACTTCAGAGAAGTAGATACCAAACAGGAGATGACCAAGAACCCTGTGGTACTCCACTTGTCACTGGTCTGAAGTCTGATTTGGAGTCTGCAACTTTCACAGTGTGGGTTCTGTCAGTAAGTCAGTTGGCAACCCATCTTGTGACATAGGGATTTATACCAAGATTAGTAAGTTTATCTATAATTCCAGAGTGGGGGATGGTGTTGAACGCCTTGGCGAGATCTAGATAGGCTGTGTGAACCACCTTACCCTCATCTATAGCTTTGGTGACTACTTCAAAGAAGTCTATCAGGTTTAGGAGACATGATCTGCCTTTTACAAACCCAAACTGTGTGGGGTCCAGAGTTTAGAGATCTCCAATGTCTTTGTTTATGAGTTCCATGATGATACGTTCCATGGCTTGCAGATGAGGCTCATCAGGCTAATAGGCGATAGTTCCCGGGGTCTGTTGTGGCCCCCCCTTTGTGGAGTGGGATAACTGTCACAGTGCACCATTCAATGGACACAAAGCCTGAGGTGAGGCTATGATTGAACACGGTACTTAGCTGGAGTGCCAGTTCATTCTGTAGTTCATGTAGAAGGCAGCCTGGGATGTTGTCAGCTCCCATGGATGCTGTGTTCTTGACTTTGGAGAGTGAGGTTTTTACCTGTGCAGCCGTGATTACAGGAACTTTGCATTCTTCCAGTATAAAGATGGACCCTTTAGTGGGTGAGAGGGGGGGGGTAAAGTTAGCACTGAAACTATCTGCCAGGATGTTGGCAATATCAGTTGGTTCTGTATATTTAGTGCCATTGTGCTGTAACTCAGAGCAGATCTGAGTGTTGCCATTGAGATTTTTGACATAGCTATAGAATGCTTTGTGGTTGTCTTTAGAATCAGTGGCAATTGTGTTTTCATAACTAGCTTTGAAGGATTATATGAGGGATCTCAGCTTCTTACTGAGGCTGACCAGGGAGTTCCTTCAATCGTGGGATTTTACTCTTTTTTGAAACAGGTTCTTTCTTCTGTTGTAGAGTTTGTTTATGGCAGAAGACCACCAGATTGGCTTCTTTTTTTTGGAGGATAGCATCTTGGTTCTGTTAGGGATAGCACAATCCATGCACTTGTGTAAGTGCTTATAAAGTGAATTTATGTAGGATTCAGCAGTCGTACTTCTATTGTCCATCTGCATGGGTGTCGTGAAGTTTGCCACTTCTGTCTTAAGAAGCGTGAAGTTGGCTTTGGAGAAATTTTTTATGGTTGTTTTCCTAATGGGGGGTGGGAGCGGGATGTGGATGTCTAGGATGATTAGCTTGTGGTCAGATCTGACCAACGAAGAGCTGACCTCTGGTGTGGAACACCGGTCACCCATGTTGATGATGACCAGGTGTAAGATATTGCTGCCCCTGGTGGGGGTGTGGATAAGTTAATCCAAGGCATTGGAATTGATGATTTCCAGAAAACATTGAGCAAAAGAGTTGGTACATGAGTAGTTTTCCCAGTTAATGGTAGGGTAGTTGAAATCAGCCATTATTAGAGTGTTGGGTTGTACCTTAATATTTTCCAGTGTATCAAGAAAAGAGGAGTGGGAATCCTGGGGCATGGTGGGGGGGTCTGTAGCAAGCTACAATCTGGATTGTGGTTTTGCCCAGAGTTAGTTGAACTTGGATAATCTTGGATGCATTATGCTGAGCAACTAGCTTGGAGGTGTGGATATCCTTAATGAATATGGACACGCCTCCACCTTTAATGTTTCAGTCCAGGTTTGGTGGCCGAAAGGTGTGGTATGAATTATAGCCTGGTAATGCAGGGGTGCTCTCTGGAGCTTTAAACCAGGTCTCTGCCACTGCACAGATGTCAATGTTCTCCATTTTAAGGACTGCCTCAAGTGAGTGCATTTTGAGGTTTAGACTTCTAGCATTGAGTAGCATTACCCTCAGATTTTGCTTGCTTATACCTGTTACGGTGGTGAATTTGTCATTTGAACCTTGCCTAAAAAAGGCACTATAGGGGTGGCAAGAGCCTTTGCCAGTATCCAGAATCCCAAGGGCGACAGGTGCAGGCCATCTCTGGCAAAGCAGCATGGTCTGTCGATCATCTCATCCCAGGCAGACCGATACTGGATTCCCTTAGAATGACACCAGAAGCTTAGCCAATTGTTAAAGTCGATCATTTTGTCCTTGTACTGTGGTGCCATTCTGAGTGATGGCAGGATGCTACTCAGGGCTAGGGTCATACCGACCTGGGCTACAAGATCGGAGAGCTCCTCCATGTCTCTTTTCATATAGTCCAGGGAGGTACATCTCAGGTCATTCACACCAACATGGACAATGACAGAGTCATATTTATACTTTTTTTGGAGTGACCTGAGTGTGTGCATTATGTGGTGGATCCTGGCACCTGACAGGCAGCTGATAGTAACATTTTCCTTGTTTGGCCTGGTGAGTGGAACATCAATGTGCCTGACTATAGAGTCACCTATGACTAGCGTGTTGGGTGTGTTATGCCTTATGGGCTGTAGTTGAGTGGCACACTGAGTATGTGGGCTATGTGTCATTTGGGTTGTGTTGGGGGTGGAGGTTGCTTGCATTTCTGCTTTGGAGGACTCTGTTGTTTGGGCAGATTTGTACTGAGAGCCTCCGCAAATGTAGGTGCGTGTTTTGTGCTTCTGTGTGTGTGTTTTGGTGGTGTAGGTTTTGAGGGACTATGTGATGAGTGTTTACCTTCTCCTCTTGACTGTCTAGGCCAGTCTTTGGTGAAGAGAGCTTTGCTTCCAGTTTGGCTATATAAGAGCATCTCTCACAGGTCATAGTGTTGGGTGGTAGGAGGAGAGGGTTGTCTGTGTACATGAGGCAGTTGCTGCATTGTCCCAAGATGCCCAGATTCATCAGGTAGACAGGAGAAAACACGGGAGCTTACCTTTAGACATGCCTGAATAGTTGCTTATTTATTAAGTACTTAAAACTGTTTTCCTCTAGACAAGTGAGGAAAGCTGAGTGCTGTAGTAATTTGTAACTTATTTAGTGCTTACAATGAGTTCTGAACAAGTGCTGAGATCAAAGAAACAGATGAGTGCTAAAACTAAAAAGCTGGCTATTTGCAAGGGAAATTTTGAAGAACAGACTTTATGGCACCAGGAATAGTTTAACCACAGTTAAGTGGGGGGGGGGGGCTTAGGAGCTCACAAACAGTCCTGGACACAGCAAATCCATATCTGACCTGCCACAGGAAAGGGGGGAAGCAAGCTTAGAATTTTATTTCCAGTAAAGTGGAAATGGAGAAAGCTGGAACAGAAGTTAATTCAACATTAAGAATCTGAGTGGGTTGGCCTTCACAAATATTCTCTATTAGATTGAGTGAACTAATGACACTAGACTAGGAGGAGTATCACAGATGAAATATACAGTATGGGCGGGCATCTGCAAAGCCATCAAGTATAAGAATACACAACACTAGGGAGGGTGAGAGGGAAAAATTACAGTTCCTAGCTGTAGCCACTAAATGAAAGTTTTAAACAGATCAAGGAGCAGACTCGAGAATGCTTTTAACTGTAAACAAAAATGCACAGAAAAGCTTGGATAGAGCACTCACAAACAGAAAATACAACTCTCAGTATGAAAAAGCAGTTTACAGTTAAATAATGTTAAAACAGTATAAAACAGTACATAAATGCAGTGAAACAATAAAAAAAGCTTTATAACAGTGCAAAATGCAGTAGATTAACTGTATAGCACAATTATAAGCATTTCAGAAGTGCAGTTCAGTGAAATAAGTTTAAGAAATAACTTATCCTGCTCTTGGAATCTTAAGGAATTTCCAGTTATGCAATGCAATCCAGAGCCTGACAATACAAGCAGAACCTTTATAAGACACAGGGTTTATATAGCAGTAAGAATGGAAGAGTTGGAAGATCAGATTACTATTCAGCCCCTGCTATTACCCAATCACTCGTACTACAGAATGACAGGAGGCCTTGTTACTCTCAATAATAATGAAGACAGTCAGCAGAAAATGGCTGCCAGAAACACAGGAAACTCAAACAAAACTACCAGCCTAGACAACAGGCCTCTGTCAAGATTACGCCACTTGAGCAGAACACAGAAACCTCACTTTAAAAGCATAGAAAGAACACCCACAAAGAGAAAATACAAGCCTCAGTATGAAAAAGCAGTTTACAATTTAGTAATTTAAATAAAAAATGCAATTATAGTAATGCACACTATTACAGTTCCTAGCTGTAGCCACTAAATGAAAGTTTTAAACAGATCAAGGAGCAGACTTGAGAATGCTTTTAACTGTAAACAGACAAAAATGCACAGAAAAGCTCGGATAGAGCACTCACAAACAGAAAATACAACTCTCAGTATGAAAACGCAGTTTACAGTTAAGTAATGTTAAAACAGTATAAAACAGTACATAAATGCAATGAAACAATAAAAAAAAGCTTTATAACAGTGCAAAATGTAGTAGATCAGCTGTATAGCACAATTATAAGTATTTCAGAAGTGCAGTTCAGTGAAATAAGTATAAGAAATAACTTATTCCACAACACTGAGTTGTCCTTTTCTGAATTTATCAGGTGCAAAATTATATCAACTTCAAATAAAGTCAACTTTTCCAGATTATCATAGGAATCATATCCCTGAGTTTCTGAGTCACTTCTTTTCTTTGTCAGTGGCTCTAAAATAAAGCAAATAACAAAAGGAAAGAGGACACCCCTGCCTGGTTCATCTTTTCAGATACAACATATCCAAGATGAACCCTCCCACTTTAATTCTTGCCTCTGATCCCTTATATAGCCTCCTAACTAACTTTATTATTATGTCAGAGAATGCAAATCCTTCCATTACCCTACTCATAAATCCCAGTTTACTTTGTCAAATGCTTTCTCTGCATCAAGACCCACTATCAACAGTGGTATTTCTTTACATTCTACTTTCCTATGGATCATCAATGTTTTACTAATGTCAAATGTTTACCTTCTCCCTCTATTTTATTTTTTTATTTATTTTATTTTACATTTGTTGACCGGGCTAGTCTAGCTGGATACATGTCCTTTTTCAGTAGAGGCCCGGGGAGAAAAGCTCCAGAAGTAATGAAAGGTACATCTCATATACAAAGAAGGTGTATATCATATACAGACAAGGTAAATATTATACACATAAGATATATAAACAAATGGTTATGCATTCTGTTGCCTAGAGGTGCATGCAAGTGAACATATTAGTAACATATAGACTTAAACACAAATTGACTTCAGTTCCATTAGGAAACCAGTAGTGGCTTTTGTAGTTAATCTAAGAAACCAGTAGTGGCTTTTGTAGTTAATCTAAGAAGTGTACAGAGTGCTTCCTTCTGGGACAGAGAAAGATTTTGGTATGGTAGGAGGCTAGGAGGTGTTGGACGTTTGGTGCTAGTCTGGTTTAGTACAGGAGCATAGCCAGTGGGACTTAAGGAATTCTTTAAGGTGATTTTTGAATTGATTTAGAGAGGTCGAGAGTCTTAGTTTGCTTGGAAGGGAGTTCCAGAGTTTTCCAATGGAATTAGCATAGAGAGTGTCGCCTCCCGAGTTGTTAGATTTAATGGTTTGCACTAGGAGGCTTTTAGATGATCTGAGGCAATTGAGGTTGGAGTAGGGGGTAAGTATTTTGCTCAATGAGGGGGTTTTGTCAGGTTGATTCATTATTTTGAATGCCTCAGCAAGTTGGTTGAGTTTGAGTATATTGGGCAGTTCAAGCCAGTCAAGTGATTTTAGGTTTAGGCAGTGATGGGTTTGATAAGGCATTCCCGTAATGAATCTGGCTATATGGTTATAGGCTGTGGAAAGTTTATTGAGCTCACTCTTGTTGAGAAATGAGAGTATCGGGGAGGCATATAGGAGGGTGGAAAGTAAGTGGGTGCGTGCGATTGTTAGTTTGGTGTGTGGGGTTAAGAAGTTCTTTATTCTATACATGGACCCGAGTTTCTTGTTTACAGACTTGATGGTCAGGCTGACATGTGTGTCAAATTTTAGTTTGTGGTCAATGGTCACACCTAGTAGTTTGGTGTTGGGGACCGGTTCTATAATGGTACCATTGGTAGAAGACACTTGGAAGGTTGGGTTATTGGCATTTAGTGGTTCTTTACCTTGAGCGGTAGTTGCAGTGGGGAAAAATAACAGTAGCTTAGTTTTAGAAGGATTAAGTAAGAGTTTTAATTCGGAGAACCATTTTTCTACAATAGTAAAGCATTTCTGGGTTGTGGCTTGGAGTTTGGTGAGAGAGACGTCGGAGCAGATCAGGGTGGAGTCGTCTGCATATTGAATGCAGGTGGCTTTGGGTATGACTGAGTGAAGATCATTAATAAAGACCGAGAAGAGAAGGGGACCAAGTATAGAGCCCTGGGGAACACCTATGTTATTGGGGAGTAGGTCCGACAACTTGCTTTGCCACTGCACAGCTTGTTTTCTTCCAGAGAGGTAAGCTTTAAACCAACTTATGGTTGATTTGTTTAGCTGTAGGGTTTCCAGGGTATGGAGCAGCTGCTGGTGATTGACCATATCGAAGGCTTTCGATAGGTCAAGAAAGAGCGCAGAGGATATTAATTTATTGTTACGGTTGTTGTTGACTGAGTCAACAAAGGAGAGAAGAGCAGTGGTTGTGCTATGATGGGGCGAAAACCATGCTGGGTATTGGACAAGAGACTGTTCAGGGTAAGGTGATTTGTAAGTTGTTTGTGAACACATCATTCCATAATTTTGGCTAGTGGAGACAGAATTGCAATGGGTCTGTAATTAGATGTGTCCGTGGAGGTCCCGCCTTTGTGGAGAGGGATGATATAAGAGATTTTCCATATGGTGGGAATGATAGCTTTAGTTATGGTTCTGTTGATTAGGATTGATACGGGATATGCTATGACATCAGATGCAATTTGTAGGTATTCGGCTGGGAGTTGGTCAGCTGCTAGGGTTGTTGGTTTTAGTTTTTTCAAAAGCTTACGAATATAGGAGGTGGATGTTGGTAGAAGGTTAAAGGGGTGTGCAGGGTCTTTAGTTAAGGTTACAGGTGGGGGAGCTGAGGTGAGCTGACTGGCTAGGGACTGAATGGTCTCAGTAAAAAAAGAGTTAAAGGCATTGGCTATTACTTCTGGATTTTGACCTATATATTTCTCAGGGGTGGTGGTGGTAGATTTGCCTGGATGAAGGAGGTTATTAAATCCAGACCAAAATTTCTTAGGGTTATGCTGATGTTTATCCTGGAGGTGACAGAAATATTGTTTTTTGTCTGTAGTAATGGCTGCTTTTGTTGAGTTTCTAAGCTGTTGATACTTGGTACGGTCTAAGGGGGTTTTGGAAGCTCTCCATTTGTTCCAGGCTTGGTCTCGGAGTTTAATTTTAGTTTTGGTATCGCTTGTTAGCCAAGGTGCAATGCGTTCCTTGGTCCTGATTAGTCGCTTTGGAGCATGGGAGTCAAGTATCTTGAGGAATGTATCATTAAAGTATGACACACTCTCATCAAGGGGCAAAGTTTTTAGGACCGACCAGTTACAAGATTTGAGTTCAGCAAGAAATTTGTCTGGAACAAAATTCTTCTTATTCCTGACCAGTCTATTTGGGGTGGGGTTAGTAGGTGGACATTTATTTTTACTGATAAAGGTAATGAGGTGGTCACTAAGGTCATTGGGGAGGGTCCCTGTGGTATAGCTGTTAGTGCTCTTATTAGTCAGAATCCAGTCAATGATACTATCCTTTTGCTGAGCATTTCCAATTCTAGTAGGGGATAGAATATTTTGGGAGAAACCATGTAGGTTGATAGGATGTGGATTTGTCTGCTCAGAGTAGAGGAACCAGTCAATATTGACGTCTCCTAGTATGATGGTTTCTTGTGGATAGTTGTTGGCAGACCAGCTAAGAGTTAGCTCAAGGTTTTCTAAGTTCTTGCCTGGAGGTATATAAATTACGACAAGATTGATACTTTTTTGTTTGTTTAGGAATAGTTTTAGGGCAATCAGTTCTAAGTTGGAGACTTTAGGAGGTTGGAGCGGGTTCCTTATGATATTAAGTGAGTTCTTAAACATGATAGCTATACCCCCGCCCTTTCTAGTTGTCCGATCAGCCCTAAAAATATTATATCCGGGTGGAATAATTTCCTCATCCTTAGTGCTCGGTTTAAGCCATGTTTCCGATAGGCACAGGATGTCAGGGGAATGGGTAGCTAGTAGAGCATGTAGGTTATGCACCTTATTACTGATGCTTCTAAGATTAAGGTGGAACATAAGGAGGGAGCTAGTGGGGTTTCCTGGCAGATATCAAGGAGCTGGAGCATGGGACAGTGTTAGGACCTGGGTTGGGGTGGATATCGCCATCTTTTATAATACATTTTTTCAGATGCTCTAGTAGTTTTTGGAGCTTAAGTAGTAATTTAAGATTGGCTTTAGTTGTGGTTGCTTTGGGGTGGCAGAGAATAAGATATATTATCTTGGAGCCTGTGTTGTTGTTAGAATGGGGAGAGGGAGAGATGGGATTGGAGGGATGGTTTGAGTGCAGGGAGGTGTAACTCCCGGGGAGGTGAACTCCTGAGAGGGCTTGAGTTTCATATCTGGTTAGCAGATATGGAGTGAGAAGGAGAATTGCTATGATGGGGATAATAGAGAAAGAGTTTTTATCCATGGTATAGTGAGAGGCTAATGAGTGTGAAGCTTGGGAGAATGTCCTAGAATAGAATGGGTGGGCAGGATTAGAGAGGGGGAGGAGAATAGAGAGAGGTAGATGGGGGGAGGACTAGGAGATTAACCTTAAAATATAAGAAGTCAGAAAAGAGGGAGGGATATAGAAAGTCAGGAAAGTGGGATGGAGAAATGTCCAAGCCTTGGAGAATGTACTAGAATTGAGTGGATGGGCAGGGTTAGAGAGGGGGAGGAGATAGAGAGAGGTAGATGGGGGGAGGACTAGGAGAGTAACCTTAGAATGTAGAAGGCCAGAAAGTGGGAGGGATATAGAAAGTCAAAAAAGTGGGAGGGAGAAGTGTCCAAGTGAGGAAGAGTTGGGATTGGTGGGTGACAAGTGGGATGGACTTGGGGACTAGATAAATGTAGAGGTAGTGGGGGTGGGTGGGATAAGGGGGCAGGGTGGGATGCGGAGCGAGCCTGAGCGAAGCGAGGGTGAAGCGGAGCGGGGATTACACCACAGGAGAATCCCTGGGTCTTAGAGGTAATTGGTTTTAGGTTTAACAGTCAATTTTAGGAGTGAATGCTTACTGTTTTACTGGAAATAAATCTTGGTGAAACAGAGTTTAAGCCTAATGTCTGGGGAAGGTACAGTCTGTTTCCTGCCAACAGAGCGCTTCAAGATTGCACAGTTAAGCTAGGAACTAGGATTTACCCTAAATTACTTTGGGTGTTACAGTTCTAATTCCAAGTTGTAGTTGCACGCTGGTCTGTGCATTCGCACATGGAGGGGGTTCTTCAGTTCGGTGGTGGTAGCCTGGGTGCCACGCGGTGAGCAGTTGGCTTGGGGGCTATCTGAGATAGGATAGTGAGAGAGACAGTAGTTTAATATCTTGTAAATGGGGTTATGTAGTTAGTGAGATTCAGACATTGTGAATTCTTTGAGGCATAGTCAGAAGTAATCAGCGTTGTTATAAACATTAGCAAAGCACCTCTTTCATTAGGAAACAGCACAATAAACTTTAAACGAACTCTAGAATAACCTTATGTAAGTTGGACTAACCACATTCAAACTAGATGGTTCAATAAGACTAAGCAGTAGCTCCTATAAATAAGCAGTGGTTACAGTAGCAGTAGTTTTTAAAAACTGTTCTTGGTTTACACATTAGAACAAAGTAAATGAGCAGTAGCTGAGATGGTGAATAACTAATGCATTGTCATGTAATGTTATATAGGCTATTCTACTTGTTAATATCACTATGACTGGATAAGAAAGCTAGCAACAACACCAAACGCCAACAATAGAGTTAGATTCTACAGCGTAATTATCGAGTGGTCAATTACGCTAACAATCTCTAGTGAACTAGCTGAACAAAATCAGAATGAGCTTTTAGTTCTGCATTAGTAACAGTTAGTTTGAAATTAAGATGACGCCAACAACGCCGACATTACATACGGCCCAACCGCATGTCCTGGAAGTTAGAGCAGCAGTCACGGTGTACAGAACACTAAAATACCAAACAGAAGATAACAGATTTACAGTGTTTTCTTATAAAGTAGATCAGTACATACCAATTGAAAAGAAGATGCAGCCGGGCAGGAAGGGCAGGACTGTACCTGTACTTTCCGGACTCCAGGGGAATAAAGTGAAAATGGCGAAATCTTCTAGGGTTTAATATAACTTTTTTGATGTCAGAGATTACACCACAGGAGAATCCCTGGGTCTTAGAGGTAATTGGTTTTAGGTTTAACAGTCAATTTTAGGAGTGAATGCTTGCTGTTTTGCTGGAAATAAATCTTGGTGAAACAGAGTTTAAGCCTAATGTCTGGGGAAGGTACAGTCTGTTTCCTGCCAACGGAGCGCTTCAAGATTGCACAGTTAAGCTAGGAACTAGGATTTACCCTAAATTACTTTGGGTGTTACAGTTCTAATTCCAAGTTGTAGTTGCACGCTGGTCTGTGCATTCGCACATGGAGGGGGTTCTTCAGTTCGGCGGTGGTTGCCTGGGTGCCACGCGGTGAGCAGTTGGCTTGGGGGCCTAAATTACTTTGGGTGTTACAGTTCTAATTCCAAGTTGTAGTTGCACGTTGGTCTGTGCATTCGCACATGGAGGGGGTTCTTCAGTTCGGCGGTGGTAGCCTGGGTGCCACGCGGTGAGCAGTTGGCTTGGGGGCTATCCTAAATTAGTTTGGGTGTTACAGTTCTAATTCCAAGTTGTAGTTGCAACTATAAAACTATATTGATCCATATCTATAAATCCTGGAAACACCTTTGTCAGTCTTTAGCTAGTATAGACATAAACACTTTATAATCATGGTTTAAAATTGAAATAGGTGTATATGAAGCTGGGTTTGATGGGTTTTTACCATCTATAGATATTACAGGTACCACAACTTTCTTCCAAATGCTGCTGCTTCCTTTCCTTTTAAAATGCTGTTAAACAAAACTTTAGAGATTTGTATCACTTTCCTCCCTCCTAACTTCCAATATTTATATGTTCCTGTAGAGTTTCCTGCAGATTCAAGCTACATCACTGGTTTTATTTCATGTCCTCCCGTCTTAACTGTTGATTGTTCAGTGTCATCTCCCTCTAAATGTGGCATACTTAAGTCTTCCATGAATGTTACCAATTTTCTATTTGTCTTTTTTGATGTCTGCATTTCACTGATTTATACAAATGTTCATCTCAGGTGGATCTTTCTTGTTATAGGCTCCCTAAATTTGGTGAAAAATGTTTCTACTTTCTGTTGCCTAATGTGTTGTGCTAAAAGATTTTTAGCTTTGGATTTGTATAGCCATTATGATAAGAAGTTATTGTTTCCACCTGATATACATGACAGCTTTTCTGACTGTATTCCCAACTTTTGTCTAACATGCACACACCAATGTTTGTCAGGTTGATCTTTTATACAATTGTTTCTTGTTCTATCCATTTGATTCTATGTCACATATTTCAAGATATTTTGTTTTGATGGAAACCCTCAAACAAAAAACTAAATACATTTTTGGGAGACCTCTATAACTTATTATCTTAGAACACACAAAACTATATATATCTTCAGAAATGACGTGTATCCCTCCTGATAGGAACAATTGCCCCAAGTTGACGGCTATAGGCATCACCTAATCTAAAATTAATTTTACCATTGCTAAAGTGAATGCTATAACCTGTGTTCCTACTTATGTTGCTGTCTGATCTTTTCTTATTTCTGTTCTCCTTGCAGATGAGAAAAGCAGCTTGTATGCTTTTAGAAAACTATAACTCTTTTTCCTTTAGAGAAAAGTACACTTGAAATCTTTAAATCAAACTAAATTATGCCCTGTTCTATTAAATGCATTAATGTATTAAGGCTGCTAGGGAAGCTGTTGTTTCTTATTCACTTCCAAAATTTTCAAACTTTATTTTTTTACTCAGCTACTTGACCTTGTATCATTAAATTATACGTTTTCCTCAGCAAATAATGCTCAGAACCCTCAAGATTAATTGCTTGCATCTAGAGGCATGGAAACATAAGGACAGAATGTACAGCTGCCTTCAGCTGCAAACTTCTTAAATCCTACTAAACATTTGCTAAAGAAAAAAATGTATAGTATTGCATATGTAAGAAATTCAGTAGTTTTCATGACATTCATGATTCTGTCTTATTTTTCATGCCTACATGCTTACAGAAAACACTTGTTTTTAACTTAAGCCAAGAGTCTTAATCCACACATTTACCCATGCAA